>NC_072770.1:3389601-3689601 GCF_022539595.1 Amphiprion ocellaris | reverse complement strand
ACATTATCCTTCACTAATTTTGAAATTTGGACCTTTGATCAGACTGTGGACAATGCGCTTTGAAAGTAAGCATGGCTATTTCAAGAGGTGTGCAAGGCATTTGAAAAACTTTAAAACATCTACCTAACTTTGTCAGAACGACATCAGCTTTATCAGGCATATTTGTCAGCAGGATCAGGATATGGTCAGTGTCTTCAAGTAAAAGACAGTTGTGTTTTTTATCCAAGCCTTTACAGTGATGCAGTCAAAAATGCAGTGAGACAGTTTGGCTTCTCAGAAAGCAACACAAGTGTATCAACAAGCATAGAGTACAAAGGTACATCATACAAGAAGGGGCATTTCCTTGTCTCTAAAAATGATGAGTCTATGGAGTTTGGAGAGCTTCTCATGATTTTAATTCAGAATGATGCTATTTATTTTGTTATTGAGATCTACAAGACAGATTATTGTTCTGAATATCATCTGTATTCAGTAATGAAAAGTACTGTGTTACAGTGCATTAACGTTAATGGCTTAGTAGATTATTATCCATTACCATCATATGTCATTAATGGGCACAAAGTCATTCCACTGAGACACGGAGTGTCGTCAAAATAAATATACATTGATGATGAAGAAACCACTTCTAAAATATTTTTTCTAGTTTGAAGAAATGTAAAATACAACTGACATTAGAGTGTTCAGTGTAAACGTAACCTATGTAGAAATGGTGTAAAATATAATCTATGGAGTGGTATTTTTGTATTTCTTTCTTATTGTGTGAAATTTCTCATTTCTTTGCAGAAATGGCTGATTCAGACGAAACGTTTCTGCGTACTGCCATCAGTGAGGTGTTGCCTGACCTTCCACAGATCAACAAAAACATTTTAGAAGAAAGTTTACAATCTCAGGATATAGATCAGTTTTGACTTTTATTCTTTTGTGTCAGTGTCCTCATAGATATTTTTTTTTTGTGATTGTAAGACCAAAAGAAGCTTCTCTTTCTGTCTCACCTTGTAGAAAATGGAGGCAAAAAATCTATTTATTACCTACTTTTTCAAATTTATTTTTTCCTCTTCACTACTGATAATGGGAAGTTTAGAAAACACTGTTGTTCATGTTTGCCAACCAACTGACCAGCAACACAACAGCAAAATTACAACATACCACCTGCTTTTACTGTCATCAGTGATGTTTAATATTTTTCAGTGATGGTCCTACATTTCCCAGAACGCATTTCTTTGAGATCTCCTAAATCAGGGGTGTTAAACACGCGGCCTGTGGGTCAAAACCGGCCCTCCAGAGGGTCCAATCCGGCCCGCAGGACGACTTTGTAAAGTGTAAAAATTACAAAGACATTAACTGCAAATTGAAAATTTGTAAAACTGCAAATTTAAAATAATTTCTAGACCATGACAAGTTATTTTGATTTTAAGGTAAAATACTAGATTGCTCATTGTTATTTTGTATCTCATTTTTGTAATATTTTGTTTTGTTTTGTTGTTTTTGTCTTTTTTTGTCTGACTTTATCATTTCTCATGTTTTTGCCTTTTTGTGTTTCTTTTTGTCTCGTTTCTGTTTTTTGTCTAAGTCTTGTCATTTTGTTTCATTTTTTGTTTTGTTTCTGTCATTTGTGTAATTTTTTGGTCTCTTTTTTGTTTTTTTGTAGAGTCGTTTGTCTCATTTTTGTCATTTTGTGTCATTTTTGTAATATTTTGTCTTGTTTTTTTTGTGTTTTTCGTCTGACTTTTGTCGTTTATGATCATAAAGTAAAACACTATATTATTCAGTTCCAGATACCTGAGGCTAAATGTTGTGTTCCTTTGTAGACACTCTGTGATCTGTAAGTTGTAATGTGTAAATGATAAACTGAGGCATAATGTTGTTGAAATTGAATGTATTTTTCGTAAGGAATTTCAAGTTGTTCATAATGTTTTGTAAAAACATAATTCCTTAAATGTGAACATTTTCAGAATGTACTTTTTTTTGCAAAAAAAAAAAAAAAGGAAAATTTGGAAGTATGGCCACTTATAGGTTATTATGCTCTGATTTTGCTGGTCTGGCCCACTTCGGCCCGCACGTTTCTTTTTACTGTCTGTAGATGATATTTACACGGATATAGACTTTAAGTAGTTATGCCGACGTTTTTCGGCGAGGTCTTCTTTATCGAGTATCTTTATTTCACGTAAATCCAGGTCTGACCGCGACGAATCTGCGGACGAAACATCTGGAGACGAAATCTATCGCCAGTTAACCTGATCACCAGTTAAACTGGAACACCGGCTTTTATTCGGACTACAGAGCCGCTGGAGTTAACCCGGAATTCGTAAGTAACTAAATAAACATTATGTGATTCCAAACCGCCGTGTGTAAGGTGTATTAGAGTGTAAAAATAGGTTAATGTGTTAAATTAAACCGGTTCAGAGAGCTGGGCAGGCTGCAGCTGCTGTGGCCATTAGGTTGGTGTTTCTTTTGACGAGGGAAAAACTAGAGCATCCAACAACACTAAAAAAATCACTTCTCCATGTTAATTTTGTGTTGGCCTCACAGCAGTGTATAAAGAATAACACATTAAACTCATTACCTCAACTAGGGTTGCCACCTTTCAGAAATGAAAATAAAGAACGGCCGCCACGGTTCAATAAAGTTCACAGATTCAGACTTCCGGCATCAATAACTCGTTAAATATACTTTGTCAAAACATAAACGATGCCTCTTTCCCATCATTGTAAGGTAGACATTGTGCTACAAGCCCAGTTTGATCAAAAGTAGCTGTCTTTCAAGTTGCAGGAATAACATTGGTATCAACAGGAGCCAGTTGAAGGCTGCAGTGATTTTGGAGACACTACAAAGTACAAGATTGAAGTTATTGAATATTTGTGTCTCTCTTCGCTGTTGCAGCGGTTTTGCAGTTTGCAGACCGTACCTGTTCACAGCCTGCTGTGCATTGACACCAATGTTATTTCTGCAGCTTGAAAGACAGCTGCATCATTTGTGGCTGTTACAGGAAAAGCTGATTACCCAAATGCAGTACAACGAAATGGTATGGTACAATCTCATATAGAAGATATCCTGGTGGATCTAATAGGATATACCGTTGAAGTGAGGAGCCTGTTTAAAAGCAGGGACTTCTCTTCAGGAATTCTCTGGCCGTCCTGTTAGGGTATTTCCTCCACAGAGGAATTTTTGGCAACTCTGTAGTGGTTTGACACAAATGACACAAAAATAATTGACTGAAACAGCAATAAATGCTTGAAAGGTTATCTTTAAAATCTGAAAATTATTTCCAAACTCTATCAAGTGTCTTTTGTCATTTTGAGTTAATTTCATGTTGAACAAATCTGGAGTCATTTTGGACCAATTTCAAGTAATTATGGACAGTTATTGGGTCATTATTTTTAACAACTTTCATTGCATTTTGGACAAGTCTATGTTACCTGAGACAAGTTTTAAGACATTGTGATTCATTTCAGACACACTTTGAGACATTTTGACAATTTAGAACCATTTCATACAGTATTTATGTTGCACCATTTTTTTTTGCATCCTTCTGGACAGGTTTATGTCATTTAGGAACATATTTGTCATTTTGCAAATGTTAACATTCCAAGTCATTATTATTATTTTTTTTTTTTAGTTTTATTTTTTTTAGGTTTTATATTGAAGAGGGGGATAGAGAGAGAGGGGAGGATAGAAAGGAAAGATAGAGGGTAGGGGTGAAATAGAGAAGAGTGAAAAGATAGAGAGGTGTGAGTGTAGAAAGGGAAGAAAGTGTAGGGGTGAGATAGAGAGGGGTGAAAACATGGAGAGGGGTGAGGGTAGAAGCAGGAGTGAGAGCAGAGGGGAAAAAGGGTGAGGACAGAAGCAGGAGTGAGAGCAGAGTGAAAAAGGGTGAGGAGAAGGGAGAGAAAGGAGGAGACATTATGGTGGCTGTCAGCTTGCAATCAGCCGCCTCACTTCTTCTTGTGCCACCAGCTCCAGCGACCTTTCTTCCTCTCAGTCTTGTCATCTTTGTCTTTGTGTTCTTTGTTCTTTGTCTTGTCTTTTTGCTCTGCTCTCTGCTCTCCATCTTTGCTTGGGTTCTGCTCAACGGTTGGCCCAGGCTTCTTGGTCCTTCTCAGGAAGCTGAAGCATCCCGTCTTCTTTTTTGTCAGCAACTCCTGCATGGCTTCATTTTCCTCCTGCAATTCGTTTTGTTTCTTCAGGAGGTCGATCTTTTCTTTCTGCAGCGTGATCTGCTGCTGCTGTAGGTCCAGTCTCTCTGCAGCCTCTTTTCTATGTTCCTCCTGAAATGCGCAGAGGAGCGCAGAGAGACCAGCCACCGAAGCCTGGAGTCGTTGGATTTCTTCTGCCTGCAGCTGGCTAGACTTGGCGTTGTTGTTCTTTTCAGTCTCCAGTGCAGCTTCTGCCTGGACTTTATCAGCCATGAGCAGTCTGAACTTTTTGTCCACTCCCTCTTTGGTCTTGAGCAGCACATCTCTTTCCATCAAGAGGTCCTCCTTCTCCTCCAGGATCTGGCTGCTTTCTTGCTGCAGCTGTTGGTTCTCCTTCAGAAGGGCCTCCTTCTCTGACAGGAGTGTTTCAAAATCCATCTGAAGGTTTTTGTGCTCCAGCTGAAGTAGCTTTTGCTGGTCTGCTGCCTCCTTTCTGGCTTGGTCCAGACGTGATTGGAGCTCTATGTGTCTGGAGAATCTCTGCAGACATGCCCTTTTCTCCAGGGCCGTTGCCTGGTCTCTCTGGGTCTGCAGCTCCTGTTGGGTGGTCCAGAGTTTAGAGGAGAGACTCTTGTTTTTCCTCTCAAGTCTTGAGATCTCTTTCTCATACAGAAGTTGGTCCTGCTGCAACTTCAGGTTCCTCTCTTGAAGCTGTTTTATCTTGTCTTTCAGTTTTTCAGCTTCGTCTGGTTTTGGAAGGTTGCCTTCCACAGATGCAGCTCTGCATGCAGTGCTGAACATCCTTGTGCTGGCTCTTTGGGTATGTTGGGCCATCGTAGTTAAGTAGTGTTGAAGTGTTTCAGTTCTCAGTGGTTGGAGAAAAGTCCTCAGTTGTCTTCTGGGAAGTTCCTGGGAGTGCTCTGATTGTCTGAAGAAAGTCGACAGATTTATATGTTTCAGATCGGCATGTATGACGTCGTTCTGACGTCCTGATGTGTTGTGACATCATAATGTGGTGTGACATGTCGTCCTTCGATGCTGTTGTAAGCGGGTGTTGTTGTAAGCGGGTGTTGTTGTAGCGCGCATGCGCCTTCCCCTGTTTGGTTTTTTTTTTGTTTGGGTTCCCACGCTCTGGGGTGTTGTCATTGGAAGGCCAGACCGGTGTTCCAGTTTAAATGGTGATCAGGTTAACTGGCGATAGTTTCCGTCTCCAGATGTTTCGTTCACAGATTCGTCACGATCAGACCTGGATTTACGTGAAATAAAGATACCAGATAAAGAAGACCTCGCCGAAAAACGTCGGCATCACTGCTTAATAAAGTCTATATCCATGTAAATATCATCTACAGACAGTAAAAAGAAACGTGCAGGCCGAAATAAAAAACACGTATTTTTCAAGTACGGTGAGAGGATTCGAAACCACGTAATCCAGCGATAAAATTACGAGACCACCGTTTTACTCATTGTGCTACCAATCAGCTCTGCAAGCTTTCTGCTTCATCTATATAGATCACTGTCATCCTGTCAGGTGTTTAACACCTGGTGATTGTTCAGGAAACACGTCCATGTCAACTGGGGATAGTCACAACTTAACACAGGCTTCCTGGTTAAGAACGGGTCAGAAAACTATTTATTGTCTCACCAAGAAAACCCACAACATAGAAGCACGTCCACTGCTGTGTTGTGTGTTAGTTTGTGTGTTCAGTGGAACAGATCCAGAGCAGAACTTCAGGTTTAACTCGGGTTTGTTCTCAGAAACACTCAGACCCTCAGCAGCCTCCCATCAGAACAACACGCAGCAGAACATCAGCTGGATTTGCTAAAATACATCGGAACAAACTGAGACCACGTTGTTTAAACTAGTCACTCAGAAAACAATAAAAACTCGTTCAGTCATCCACGTCCTAACCGTCATTTCAGAGCACGTTAAGGTCAGGTGAATGCACATACAGTACCCTTTCTCCATACATTTTATATATTACTCTTTGGCTGTCGCCACAAGCCAAAGCCTGAAAAGCTGTGGTGGTGTCAGAGTGGACATATGGGGTGATAATTATTGAACACAATACACCGTCGACTCCCATTGCAGTTACTGCTTTCATTGTTTGAATTTAAATGTATTATTTTACAACTACAGATAAGATATTCATTGAAATGCCAAATGTAAAATATGTAACCTGTAAATATATTCTTCAAGTCCATATAACAAAACTGATTTAATACGGGAAAGCTTAAATATCTCTTGTTGATCAGAATTCTTTTTTAGTTGATTTAATTTACAATCACTGCAGCACTGATTAATTACCTTGTCACAGAAATTTTTATACAATAGAAATTTCTGTCAATGTTTCAATTGAGTATAGACACTCTGCAACACCACTTTAACCACCAGTCCTTTCAACTAAAAGTCACAGTGACTTGTGCAGCAAGTCCCACTTACATTGTTCTCAGGAAACATATCTATTTAACAGAAATTCGTCTAATTCATGTTACCAACATCACTGCATTCTCTTGTAACTGCAGTCTTCTTTCGGTCCTTCCGAGAGGATCTGGTGGCAGTAATTCTGTCTGTCCTCTCCATCTGAGAGAAATGGCATGTTAGTATAATGAAAATACAGGACATTTTGCATTTAGTGCTTCTCTTTACACTTCAGTCTTAATCGCATGAACTCACCCCAGTCATCATCGTCTTGTTGAAGCTTTTGTTTATGTACAGCTTTCTTTCATCTCTTAACACGCCATTTTCTATCTTTTTCATCTGTTAAAGAACACAGCCATATGGTAAAATAGTGATACAGTAGATGCAGTTTTACAACAAGGCCAATAATACATAAGAGCATGAGCCTCAGAAAGGTTTTTATGGGTGTAGCAACTTTTGTTTAGACATGTATTAATAGTTTTTAAACTTTACCTTGTTTAAACAACTCTACATGCATAATTTTGACTATTTGCCATTAGCTGTAAATTTTCTGCTTCAGAAAATCCTCTGAAAGCCACCTCCTTTGTCAATATCGGTTTACGGTCATTTATGTTGAAAAGATGTGAAAACAAATCAAATCTCTCATTAGAAATGCAAGATTTGAAAGTTGCTAAGCAGAGGGAGCTGACTTTGTTGTATTCATGCTAACATGATAATAGATTATTGTTCTACAAAGTATTAAAATTCACTTCATATATATTAACAGTAGAGCTGGCTCACTAGGCCAAGATCAGTAAACCTTGTTCAAGACACAACATTACCAGAGGTGAAGACAAAACTACACCATTTAGTCAAGTGTAGCCTCTCTGCATGTTGAAGAGGACAAGAATAATAAAAACGTACTGAACCTTCATAGAAGGAGATTTTTACTTCTGCATACCGTGCTCAGAGTCACCGCTGTCTTCATCATCACCATCATCTTGTCTTGTGGTTGCAATCCTCTTTGGTTTGTTAACAGCTGAGCTTCCTGAAGTTGAGTGTAGCTCCTGTCTATCTGTGAAAGATGTCATTAGCACCATAAAAATACTAAACTCAACCAAACTGATTGTTGACACTTACATATTGCAGTGATAGTAGAGCCTTAAAGGTGCATTTCTAATGATACTGTCAAAAGCTATGGCAGGCTGCAGAAAACATAGTTACGTTCTCTATTTCCATTTACAATAATATATGTAAGTTTAGACCTTATCAACCAAGTTAATCCAGTGAAATAGGATCCATGTCAAATTAAAGCTGCAAGCAGTGTTGGACGGGTCCTCGCATCCTTGCCGGTCGGCGAATCCACGCATGTCCACCAGGCGGCGCTGCGACTGAGAGTGCATGTCGGCCTGTGGATGTGATAAGGGCTGGAGTCTGATCACACATGTAAAATATCGGGCAGATTGGAGCATGTTCAGGCCACTTACAGAGCTTTTCCTGTCCATCCACCAGGTGGCACTGCGACCGAGAGTGTTTATTGGCTTATGGATGTGATCACGGTTGGACTCTGATCACACATATAAAATTTCAGGCAGATCGGACCATGTACAGGCTAGTTATAGAGCATTTCCTGTCCATCCAACAGGTGGCGCTATGACTGTGGCTGTATTTCAGTATGTGAATGTCATCAGGGCAGGACTCTGATCACACATGTAAAATTTCAGGCAGATTGACAGATGTACAGGCCAGTTACACAGCATTTCCTATTTCATGGCAAAATGTCAAAATTCCTCTGGATGCCATTTTCACGCCCCCATATTACATTTGAGACTGGTCCATCTGAGCTTGTCACATCTGACTCTGGCACATTTCAGCAGCAGGAGATGTGCAGAGTCCAGCAGGTTTTGAGCTCATGCTGACTCTCAGCATGACATTGCAATGCACAAAATATTATGCATTGCACATTTTTATATTGTGGTGTTGTATATAGTTGTGTTCACATTGTTTCAATATAGTTGCTGTCTATTGTATATATTAATCTCCTGTATTTCTTTGTGTGTTTGTGTTATACCCAATTCATCTGTAAATTTTGTAATAAATCTGACCTTTATTTCTGCAGAAGTGCTTTTGGTGTTTTTTTTTACATAAATATCTGTATGGGAGAATGTGTTTACAACAATACATATAATTGTATGCTTTTAAGTGCTGCCAAGTCTTTTGAATGTGTGCGTGAATGCAGTGTTTTGAGCGTACATATTACCTTTTATGATGAAGGAATGGATGTAGATCTGCTAATGTGTATGGAGTTTGAATAATTGAAAATTCTAGGTCTATGGATGTGTGGGTTTTTGTAAGAGTATATGGTGCAGTTATACATTGAAATAACAAAGACAGGTCAGGTCAAAAAATGGTCATTTATTTGAGTTTTTTTAAAAGTTATTTTTCATTTTGTGGTGGGGTGGAGGCTGACACTGTCTCATTCTCACTTCCAAGTTCTGTTACATCTGTGTGGACATAAAGAAGATGCAATTGTAAACATAATAGTACATTCATATTTGAGTCATGCATATTGCAAATGTATTGGTAATGATGTAGTTTATATATAGTACCAGTACTGACCTATATTGTCCATGTAAAAGTCTAACTCCTCTTCCAGCTGAGAAAGTTGACTTTGCAGCCTTTTTTTCTCCTCCTCCAACCATTGTTGGGTTTGGATTGCAGCCCTGGTCCTCCTGTTGCTGGCGTTGAGTGTGTTAATACTCACTGAAGCTACGTTCAGGACTGTTGCTTCCAGCTCTTCTTTGCTGACATCTTCATCAGTGCAGGCATACTGTAGGCAAATCATATATTTATAAATACAGCATCATCATGGTGTAAACAATAATGAACAGGGCCTCATTGATTTGTACAAGTTAGAGCACTTAAGTTGAAATCTGTGTGATTTTAAAGGAAGTTGAATAATTTGCCTTCTAGAAGCATCAGTTTGTCCCATAGAGGGCTGTCCTCCAGACAGTCAACCTGGGGAATGCTGGAGGAAGAGGGGGACGGAGAGGTATGAGCTGCAGGTTTCTTCGCCATTTTCGTTGTCAGTACGTTTTTCAATATGTATACTCTTCCATACTTGCGCTCTACGTAATTTTTCTGAAAAACTACACATGTATAGAAAAGCTCCAAGCCTCAAATCGGTCAAGCAAATAATTTGTTCCTTTTTTTTAAAAAAAAAAAAAAAACAAACATGCGCATGGATGGTAGCTGAATTTCAACTGTGAGCTCAAACAGACAGAAATCTTAATTACAGCTGTCAAGTGAAAAATGTAATTGTCTTAATCAAAATAATAAGGTGTGATTAGTCATCATTCATTGCAGCCTATTATTGTGATAAACAAGTAACAAATTTAAAAACAAATTTGAAATACTCAAATTTACTTGTACTTTGTGGGGAAATAAAACAACAGTTTCTTCTGCTCTGTTTATTTTAGCTAGTCTTTCATAAACTAGCAAACATAAAGCTATTGGTAAACTGGCAGTAGCCACTCACTCTGGCTCTTATTTAGAATGAGAGGCTTTTCTCATGTAGGCAAATGCACTGGACACAGAGAAAAGGAGATCTGTGTAAGCAGAGGAGTTACTAATCACTTCTTTCACATTTTATCACAAACTTCCTTTCTGATTAAAGCATTTGTTTCTGATCCATTTTCGTTACTTTTAATCCATGAGAGAGATGTCTCTCAGAGCAGAGCATGTGTGAAGATGGTGACAGGCAGCTGTCTGTCAGGCTGCAGCAGCTCTGTTCACAGATACAGAGCCAGGAATGCTCAGAATTGTGGTTCTTTTTAAAATATTTTTTAATTACTGGTATAATTACTCTTATTCTCTTCTGTGGAAAGCTGAGAAGGACGTTATGAAAGATCGCAGTAAAAAGCCCTGGTGAATGGATGTACACCATGTATGTATGTGCTTTTGTGTACCGTTACCTTGGAAAGTACTGGTAAAGTACCCAATCTCTGTATCTCTGGATGGTAAATGACGGTGGTGCCTCTCTGGTGAACTGTGGCAGGATGAGTGGGACTCCTGTCCAAGCACCTCGTCTTCTCTGGATGATGGTGATGATGATGGTTTGTAGTCTACATCAGATCCACTGTGGCTGGATAACAGAGACTCCTCTGTGAGCATCTCATCTCTCCTGGATGGTGATGGTGCTGATGGGGGGTTTATCAGGTCCATCACCACACCTCCCTTCGACAGGTGTCTGTTCACCTGCTGAGGGGCAGTGGTCCTTTTTGGCCTTCACAGCAGGGCAACAGAGGGAAAAACAGGGGAAATGATCAATTATGCAGATACATTAGTGTATTATTATTACTGCATGACACTGTGGGGTCTTTAAGCAGCTCCTTCAGTAGCAGACTGAGACATCCACCCTGCAAGAAGGAACGCTATCACAGGTCCTTCATTCCATCTGCTGTAAGACTTTATAACATCAGGATCAATGGCTGATGTTAACATAAACTGGACTATATCATATCATCTTAAATCATGGTAAAATCTGCAAACAATTCCTTGCACTGCTGGCATTTTTCTGCACTTTCACAGTTACATTTATTCCACAAGCCACTTCATGCTGATGTCACTTATAGTGTAGTAAGACTGTATTTATTCATTTTTCATTCTTCATTCTTGTATATGCTGGATATATTATTGTTGTTATAATTATTATCTTTACTGTACATATGGTTAGTGCTACTCTGAAAGATTTTTGCTGCTGTAACACTGGAAATTTCCCCTGACCTGGGGAGTAATAAAAGACCATCTTATCTTATTGTTCAGTATGAAACCTTTACATTGCCAACGAAAGGCCTACATCTCTACATCTACCTACCTGTGAAAATTACCTGAGTTTCCCTGTCTAAACAACATGTGGCACGTTTCTTCTTGCTGGACTCTGGCCTACATATGACTGTCTAAACATTTTAAACATTTTAGTCAAATTTTAGTCAAGGAAACAATCTAACATTTCAGTCATATTTTAGTCATTTTTTCTTGCTTTCTCTCATTCAATTAGGCTTATAATCCTCTGTAGAAACAAATTTGTTTGCATGCATTTTTTCCAGAACATGTCAGACAGTTTGATCTGACTGACTAAAACTACAAGGACAGCTGCTTCTTCCAGCCTCCACAATCCAGACAATTGTAGAAGAAATGCAAAATGTCCATGAGTTGGGAGAGGATTACGCTGTAGGTAAACTCAGAGCACTTTTGAAAAATGACTTGACTCTTACAGATGATGTTATTGCTAAAATCTGTGATTGTATTGTATTAAGCACTCAGATCTGTTCTCTGCATGTCACAAGGGACTGCTAAGAACAGCATATTCCAGAGGTCAGGTTTTCAAAATATATGTTCAAATATATAGAGCCTATGAAAATACCATTAGGAAATGATGAGAACATGATAGAAAAGTTTGCTCATTACATACCTGTGATGAAAACATTGAAAGGTTTGTTAGAGTCTGAATTATGAAAAAATTCGATTGCTCAACAGTCGTGTGAAACTAAGTCAGAGCTGTGGGACATAAATGATGGACAAAACTTTAAGTCTAACCAGTTCTTCAATGACAATCCAGGATGTTTGAAACTGATTCTATACCAGGATGCGTTTGAAATTGTCAACCCCCTTGGCTCGGCAAAAAAGAAACACAAGGTTGTTGCCGTTTATGTTTCTGTGGCAAATTTACCGACTCATATCCACTCCAATATTAATCACGTCTCTCGTTTTACTGTGTACTGAAAATGACCTGAAATATTTTGGAATTGCCAAGGTTTTTTCAGAGTTGTTGACTGATTTAAAAGTCTTGGAAGAGAATGGAATAAATGTTGAGGGTGAAACTGTCAAAGGAGCTCTCTATTGTGTTGCTGGGGACAATTTGGGTTCGCAGAACATCGGTGGCTTCACTGAAAACTTCAGTCGTGCTCCTTACTTTTGCAGGTACTGTGAGATTACAAGGGATGAGTTCATGAGTGATCCAAATTTTTGCGGCCCACAGCGTACTGAAAATTATGATACTGCGATTAATGGTTTACAGGCAGAAGCCAATCAAGGCATCAGAGGCATAAAGGCCAACTCTATTTTCAACACACTGAAAGCTTTTCATGTTTGCCAGCCTGGCCTTCCACCTTGCTTGGGACATGATATATTCGAGGGTGTCTTATCCTATGATGTTGCACTGTTCCTGAAGTATTTCATCAAAAATAAGAAATGGCTAAGATATTCACTTTTGAACCGGCGCATTAAGCAATTTAAATACAAAGGTTCTGATGCTGCAACAAAGCCGAGTACTGTAAATGTTGATGCATCCAAGCTGACTGGTCAAGCCATTCAAAACTGGAATTTCTTAAGACTGCTGCCTGTACTGATAGGTGACAAAATTCAAAATGCAGAGGATGATGTCTGGCAGTTGACTCTGCAGCTGAAAGACATTGTTGACCTGATTTGTGCACAAAATATTTCTGCTCCACAGGTAGCTTATCTTGATGTTCTGATCCAAGAATATTTGGAGTCAAGAAAGCTTTTATTTCCAGACAGCCCATTGAAACCAAAACATGATTTCTTAAGACATTATCCTTCACTAATTTTGAAATTTGGACCTTTGATCAGACTGTGGACAATGCGCTTTGAAAGTAAGCATGGCTATTTCAAGAGGTGTGCAAGGCATTTGAAAAACTTTAAAAACATCTACCTAACTTTGTCAGAACGACATCAGCTTTATCAGGCATATTTGTCAGCAGGATCAGGATATGGTCAGTGTCTTCAAGTAAAAGACAGTTGTGTTTTTTATCCAAGCCTTTACAGTGATGCAGTCAAAAATGCAGTGAGACAGTTTGGCTTCTCAGAAAGCAACACAAGTGTATCAACAAGCATAGAGTACAAAGGTACATCATACAAGAAGGGGCATTTCCTTGTCTCTAAAAATGATGAGTCTATGGAGTTTGGAGAGCTTCTCATGATTTTAATTCAGAATGATGCTATTTATTTTGTTATTGAGATCTACAAGACAGATTATTGTTCTGAATATCATCTGTATTCAGTAATGAAAAGTACTGTGTTACAGTGCATTAACGTTAATGGCTTAGTAGATTATTATCCATTACCATCATATGTCATTAATGGGCACAAAGTCATTCCACTGAGACACGGAGTGTCGTCAAAATAAATATACATTGATGATGAAGAAACCACTTCTAAAATATTTTTTCTAGTTTGAAGAAATGTAAAATACAACTGACATTAGAGTGTTCAGTGTAAACGTAACCTATGTAGAAATGGTGTAAAATATAATCTATGGAGTGGTATTTTTGTATTTCTTTCTTATTGTGTGAAATTTCTCATTTCTTTGCAGAAATGGCTGATTCAGACGAAACGTTTCTGCGTACTGCCATCAGTGAGGTGTTGCCTGACCTTCCACAGATCAACAAAAACATTTTAGAAGAAAGTTTACAATCTGTTGGAGTGGAGACATCAGAGGACTTTCAGTTTATTGAAGAAGCTGATTTGTTGTCTTCATTGAGGCCAATTCAGGCCCGGAAACTCCTTGCTGCTTGGAAGCTGAGATGTAAGCTTTTTATTACAGTATTTCTTTACATAGTCATCCTGGAAAAACATAAAAACCAGGGCTGAGTCAGATACTCGTTTCAACGAGGACACATACTGGCTGCAGCTATAGGAGCTGCCTGAGCTCCTCTCTTTCACACAGTCACTTGCTTGGCTTAACCTTTGCTCCTGTTGCTCTAATTATTTGTACTTGGTTTTCTTCTACTGGTTTGTGTAATACTTGGTGAACATGCTTTGTAGTATATTTAAAAAAAATATTTAACCACTAAAAAAGGTTGAGTATGAGAACTTAATGAAAAACTTGTTTTGTAAATATTTTCTTTACTAATGTGACTAAAAACATCAGAAATATTTATGTTCGGACCTCATTAAAAGTTGTTCTGTAAATAGTTCCTTTACTAATGTGAAACAATAAATATTGCAACTTCAGCTCAATTAATATTGATTTAAGACTTTAAAAAATGTACCGATTTAACCCCACCCATTAAAAAAAGTTGACTGAGAACTTTTGCATATTTAGTACATAGTGTCATCCATGTTCTGACTTAATGAAAAAAAAATGTTCTGTATATAGTTCATTTACTAGTGTGACCAAAAAGATTAGAAATTCATGTTATGACTTAAAAAAACAAACTTGTTCTGTATGTAGTTCCTTAACTAATGTGACCAAAACCAGCAGAAATATTCCTGGTCTGACTTTAAAAAAAAGTTATGTATATAGTTCCTTTGCTAGTGTGACCAAAAACATTAGAAATTCATGTTATGACTTAAATAAAAAATGTTCTGTATATAGTTCCTTTACTAATGTGACCAAAAACAGCAGAAATATTCCTGGTCTGACTTAAAAAAAAATGTTCTGTTTATAGTTCCTTTACTAATGTGACCAAAAACATTAGAAATTCATGTTACGACTTAATTTTAAAAAAAAAAAAAAAAAGTTCTGCATATAGTTCCTTTACTAGTGTGACCAAAAACATTAGAAATTTATGTTACGACTTAATTAAAAAAAAAAGTTCTGCATATAGTTCCTTTACTAGTGTGACCAAAAACATTAGAAATTCATGTTACGACTTAATTTAAAAAAAAAAAAGTTCTGTATATAGTTCCTTTTTTAGTGTGACCAAAAACATTAGAACCCAACCCACAGTAGATACAGTTTGAATGGATGAAATGAAACAGATACTCATGCTTCATGCAAACTATTCACTATGTTTCTGTTAACTGTTTGTGTATTTCTGTTTTTTTGTTGCCAGAGTCCTGAAACCAGTAGCTCATCTGCAGATGTAACACCAAGACCTTTTGAACACCTGTCCTCTTCTTCACCCACCACAAGTTCAACCTCTTCAAACAGCTGCCATAGTCCAGATGTAGACTGGGTCAACAGTTTTGACATCCCATGAGATAAATTTCCACAGGAACTGATGGACTCACTGGAGAGGGAGAGAAGGCCAAGTCCACGAATGCAAAGGGAGATGATCAGGATTGTGGTTGGTGAAATGAGGTGCAAAAGCACTTGCTTAAGTAGAAGTACCGAAGTCGCTAAGAAGATGGTAGCAAAATATCCTCAATCCCTTAAGGATGTAATTGAGGGAGATGTGATTGGAACTGGACACCACTCTCTTGTAAAGCAGTTGCAGTGTAGGATAGAAAATCTGAAACGCTCTGCCACCCCCAAAATAAGAAAAAGAAAACATCACACTGATACTGATGACACAGATATAATTCCCCCAGAAGAGAGAGCAGCAATCCAAGACACATACGGCTGATTTAAGTAGGATGTAAAACTTCTCCCATTTGGTGAGAGCCCAGAAAGCCAGCATGAGAAAAAAGAAAAAATGAAGAAGATGGCTGAGGGAACTGGGGCAGATCCAGACATGGTCAAAAGTCTAATGAAGATAACCTTTTACAGCCAGCGTAAAGACGTCAACCAAGGGAAAGATGTAAAATGTCTCCATAGAGAGTGGTCATTTTTGTTTGATGAAGTTGGCATGAATGTTCATTTCAAAGAACTAACTGGAAATGGACTGAAAGAGAGTTTTGTGCGCAACATTTATCTGAAAGGGAAAAGGCTCCTGCACTACATGAACACCGTGTGCAAATACAAATGTAAAAGGTTCCTTGAGGATCTGACAAAGTGTGTGTGTGTGTGTGTGTGTGGGGGGGGGGGGGGTGGGGGGGTGGGGGGTGGGGGGTGGGGGGGGGGGGGGGGACAGCTCAAGGTCTTCTTTTCAACACAACTCTGACATGTAAAATTGCCACAGAATTTACAGAGTGAAATGCATTTATGTGTGATGGAGGCTTATGTCTCTCAGTGCACAAGGGCTTGAATCAAAGGTTGTGTCTGTCTGGCTCATCCTGAGTGAGTGCACATAACAAGCTAAAAAGGCTCCAAAATATCACAACCTTTTCACAACATTGAGTGAATAAAGGGAGAGGCTTTGCTTTGAATCTTTTCCTGTGCATTCATGGGTTTTTTTCTCTTTTCCTTCATATCCACGTACAGCAACAAACAAATTAGGAAAAATTGAAATGAAAGAGGAAAAAGGTTTAGACAGTAATACATTTTTTATTTTCAATTACATAAATTCTATTGTGTTCATACCAACCAACCACACTACTTTTACATTTTAGAATCCAAAATTTTTTGGAAATTGGTCTGATTGGTTTTAATTGTCACTACATGTCAAAATCAATAACATCAGCTGAGATTACTTATAGTTAATTCTACACAAATTGTTAATTACAGGCATCTTTGACTTTGTTGTCTGTGCTTCTGTGCAGTAAAGGAAATCTCTGCTCTTACTTTACACCATTGCTCTTCTTAAATACTATTTTCTACAACTAAGCAACTTAACATTTTTAGTTTATAACATCATGTTAATACTGATGCACACATTCATGGTTTACACAATTGGTCATGTGATATGCAATTTCCTGCAATATTACAAAATGATCGTTTTCTGTTTCAAAATGCTACAATGACAATCTAAAGATACAGCATGAAGTGCATAATAAAGGAGAGGTAAAGGAATGAGGAGTATCACTCTGCACTTTCTGATTTTAATCCAGTCCAATCCAACTTTATTTCTAAAGCACTTTAAAAACAACACTGTGGACCAAAGTGCTGTACACAGTGAAAGAATACAAATAGTGCGAGTACAAAAATAAGACACAGGTTATACAGTAAAAGTCACCTCTAAGCTGAACCATACGCCAAGTTGAAAAAATATGTTTTTAGAAGCGATTTAAAAGTAGGGAGTGAATCAGCCAGTCTGATATTTAGTGGGAGCTCATTCCAAAGTTTAGGAGCAGCCACAGAAAAAGCATGATCACCTCTCAGTTTCTTCTTGGTCATAGGCGCCACCAGTAGAGCTTGATCTGCCAAGCTCAGTGAGCGAGACGGGTTGTAGGGAACCAGCAGATCAAACCATGAAGGCATTTAAAAACAAATAAAAGAAGTTTAAAATCAATATGGAGGTGCACGGGGAGCCAGTGGAGGGACTAGAAGATGGGAGTTATATGATCACATTTTCTCGATCCCATTAAAAGGCAAACGGCAGCATTCTGAACCAGCTGTAGTCTCGACAGTGAGGTTTGGCTGAGTCCTGAGTAAAGAGCATTGCAATGATCTAAATGAGTGGTGATAAAAGCATGGATCAAAATTTCAAAGTTGTAACGAGATAAAAAAGGCTTCATTTTGGCAAGTTGCCTCAAATGATAAAAGCTTGACTTCACAGCAGCACTGATGTGGGCATCTAACTTAAAAACAGAGTCCATCCTTACACCCAGTTTTGTCACAACAGGGCTTACAGCTTGGGGTCAAGAGCCGAGGTCAGCTTTGACCACCCGGGTAGAGTCATTGGGAGCAAACAGCAAAACCTCAGATTTTTGCTCATTGAAATGCAAAAAAATTGTAAGCCATCCACAATTTTACTTCTTCAAAGCATTCAAGAAGGGACTTGGACTGTTTCAAAGGCAAATACATTTGGCAGTCATCTGCATAAAAATGAAACAACACATCATGTTTATGCAGAACTGACCCAAGAGGCAACAAGTACAATGAAAAAAGTAAGGGCCCAAGAACTGACCCTTGTGGAACGCCACACATCAGAGGGGCCGCAGTGGAAACAGAATCCCCGACCTGGACGGAAAAGCTTCTGTTGGACAAATACGATTTAAACCAAGCTAAAGCTAGACCTTTTATTCCCACCCAGTTATCCAACCGTGACAATAAAATCTGGTGATCCATCGTATCAAAGGCTGCTGTTAAGTCCAACAGGAGAAGAGCAACAGTATGACCAGAATCAGAAGCCCGAAGAACATCATTAAAAACCCTCAGCAAAGCCGTCTCAGTACTGTGGCCAGTTTTGAATCCTGATTGGAAGACCTCAGAAATTCCATTTTCATTTAAAAATGAGCTCAGCTGAATGTACACAATTTTTTCCAAAATTTTGGACACCAAAGGAAGTTTGGAAATTGGCCGATAATTGGAGAGTTCCTGTCGATCAAGGTTTGATTTCTTTAACAGAGGCTGTACCATTGCATGTTTAAAACATAACGGGACAACACCATTGGCCAAGCTGCCATTAACAATATCCAGGACAAAAGGTGCCAATGTCGGAAAGACCTCTTTAAAAAGACGAGGAGGGATCATATCAATGGGGGAGCCTGTGATTCTTATTTGACCAAAAACTTGTTCTAAAAGATGCAGGCTGACAGGTTCAGATTGATTAAAAACCACAGAATAGGTTACTGATGTGCCTGGGTCATATGCAGGACGACTTATAAGCGCTCTAGTACTCGCCACTTTGCAAATGAAAAACTGCAAAAAATCCTCACACATTTTCGATGGGTCCTCAGGACAGTGGAGTTCTGGAGCACTGAGAACTGTTTTAATAGTGTCAAAAAGAACACGTGGGTTGTTACCGTTGGAAACAATGTCAGAAAAGTGTCTAGTTTTTGCATCTTTAACATTTTTTTGATGGGAATGCCAGCTATCTTTCAGATTCTGAAAACACACATGTAGCTTATCCTTTTTCCATTTTCTTTCTGCCTTTCTGCATTCACGTCTGGCAGCGCGCATAACGTCATTCAACCAGAGTTCAGACTTTGGTTTAGACAGCCTGAGTTAGTATTTAAAAATATTAAGAGACAAAGAATGATAGGGTAAGATGGTATTTGTTTTCTAGAAATGTCTTAAATGTCTGTTTCCTTTAAATAGCTTTAAGCAAATATATTCCAGAGGGCACATTTTCACAATTCACCAAGCACCAGATACATCATGACATTCCTTCCTGTATTTTTTAGGTAGACGAAGCAAAAGCAGACACTGTAAATTCAAACTTGCTCTTATCAACTTTTATTGCATGCTGTACTTTTGAAAATGCAAACATTTCAACCTAAACTGCAGTAAGTGCGGCATTTACCCATTTTATCATATTTTAACCAAGGTTTTGATAATTGTGCTCTGAAATGTTTGCCTGGTTTTAGACCTCAAATTCACCACCTACAGCTCAGATTTGTTTGTTTTCCCGAATGTGTTTTTTCTCCTCAGGTTGAAAAAATGTGGACGAGATGGAAACAACTGTACAGCGGTTGATGTTGGTCGACATGTTGTGACTGATCATGGGTGGCAGACTTTCTGGGAAGATGTTTACTCCTTCTCTGGGAGAGTTACTAATATCTCACAGTGATATGTTGCCATGTGGCTCGAGTCTCTGCAGAACAGTGCAGTAGCATTTTTCAGTTAAGTCAAATCACTTTCTTATCAATCCCATTTATAACAACAGCCATTGTGCCAATGTGGTTTCCAGTAAAATAAATTAATTAAATTAAAACAATAATTAAGATTGGTGTTTCAAAATAGCCTAACAAGTTTAGATATAAAAGACAAAAAGATATAAAACCCTATAAAATGATAGGAAGTATTGCTTTATCTGCCTGTAAAGCTGAGACCCTACCATGTTATTAATTATGAAGAATACTGTAACTAAAGTGATAATGTACTACAACATTTTTACCATGGAGATTAACCTGTCAAGTTTACAACTAAAGTTTTCACCCTACAAATATGTAGATGAAAAGTCAACAAATCTAAGGGTTCCTTGGATCCCCAATGATCAAGCTTTGTTTGATATCGTATTTTTATTTTGTGTGGATTGTTTGTTGTGTTTTTATTAGATTTTATAATAATTTACATATCAACTAACCAGTCATTTTCTCTAACAAAAAAATACTGGAAATATGGCACCTCTGTTTTTTGGATCCTGTTTGTTTAGGGTTAGGTTCGATTGATATACAGAATACAAATGTGTGTGTGTGTGTGTGTGTGTGAGTGTGTGTGTGTGTGAGTGTGTGTGTGTGTGTGTGTGTGTGTGTGTGTGTGTGTGTGTGTGTGTGTGCTTGTGTGTGTGTTTGTGTTTATGTTTGTGTGTGTGTGTGTGTGTGTGCGTGTGTGTGTGTGTGCGCGCACAAACACTATATAAAATAAATAAATAATACATATATACACTACCAGTCAAATGTTTGGACACAACTTCTCATTCAACACTTCTCAGTCAATGTTTTTTTTTATTTTCTACATTGTAGATTAATATTGAAGACATTAAAACTATAAAAGAATACATATGGAATTATGTTGTATACCAAAAAAAATATGAATCTTCATTATTAATCTGCAATGTAGAAAATAATACAAAGAAATCAAAAGCATTGATTAAGAAGGCGTGTCCAAACTTTTGACTGGTAGTGTATATACAGAGAAAATAAATCAAAAACAATCATTTCCATTTTTTTGGCCACACATTAAAGTGATTTCCTATGGGACAGTGTCAGACCTAAATTCAGTTCAGTTCAATCTTTTATTGTCATTGTCAATAAAACAAAGAAATGTCATTCAGAGCATTCATACACTGCTTAGAAATGATATAAAGTGCAATGATGATGCAAGTCCTTTCTCCCATAAACACCCACTGTGTAAAATTAGCACGCAGCAACATAGAATATAATTATTTAGTGCAGGCACAAATGTATAAATAGGAACAGTAACAGTGGACTGCAGCACACAGAGGGAGCATACAGACAGTTATTTGAGTGATGTTTGATTCATGTACAATGCAAAGTCCAGTTCACAGCTATTGTAACAGTGGGGTATGATGACTGTCTCTGGATGGGGCAGAGAGAGGAGGGGGGTAACAATTTAGCAGCCTCACTGCCTGAGGATACAGGCTGGGGGCTAGTCTTGTGGTTCGGGCTCTTATGGACCTGTACCTTCTACCTGAAGGCAACAGGGTGGTGTTGATCATGCATGGTGTTGTGCACTCTCCTCAGACAGCAGGTGGTATAGATGGTACTGATCTCTGGGAGGGTAATCCCAATGATGCACTTCAACACAATGTCATGTTTGAACATTTAAAGTTTAAAGTTTAACAGCACAAATGTGCAGAAATAAGCAGCTAAAATAATTGGTAAAATTAATATAATAATACACATTTAACAGTTTTCTACCAGTATGTCTCTCTTGCATCATTTGCTGTAGCAGTGCTTTTTACCATCTTAAATTTTCCTATTCCTCAATGTTCTCCATTATAACAACCTACTGACTGAAGCAGATGTACTTGATAGTTTTATTTTGTGCAGAAGAAGAGTCATATGCCATGTTCAATGCTTCATATTATGTTAACTTGCCCAGCGTTAACAAAAAAAACCCTTGTGATACCTGTTAACTGTGACTGGGGTATTGTTTTTGTTGAGTGGACCTACAAAAACAGAGCCTGAATATATTAAACTTGCTTCATAGTACAACCATAATTTCCATGTGAATTACTTAGCGTTTCTGATTTACATGGACTTATTTTGAATTGTTCCTAAATACTCAGCTGCTCTCTCTTCACTCCCCTGCCTTTGTAACCCTGCCAAGTTTGTTTGACAGTTTGGGTTTCTCTCCTGACAGTGTCCAGTGTTTTGAACACCCATTCACCAACCCTTACCTCCTCTCTTTTTTTTGCCTTTTTATTGTATTAAACAGTGGAGAGAGAGAGAGACAGAAAACGTGGGTAGAAGAGTGGGGGAATGACATGCAGTAAATGGCCATGGGCTGGATACAAACCCATGACCACTGCGTCAGGGACTACAGCCCCTGTTTATGGGTCTCCCAGTCAGCCAGCTGAGCTATCTACGAACCCAACCCCAAACTCCTCTTTATGGCTGTATAACAGTGTGTGCTGAGAGGGCCTGTTGGATTGCATGATTCCCTCTTGACTTGTTCTGGTTTGGTGCTGAATAATTGCTGATCTCTGATTCTATTAATACAGAAGCTCTCATGAAATATGTCCACATTAACACGCTTGTACTTCTCATTTGCACAACACATTCCCCAGCTTGTAGCGAAAAGCTATATGTCCAAGCCAATCCTTACACACATTTTACCCAAACAAAATTCTAACCTGAAAGACCCCTCTGATTAAAATCAAGCTTTATTTTACCTTGTTAACATGTTTATTTTTAAAAATATGCTGGAAGTCAAATCAGGAGCAAAATATTAACAAATTCGTGGATCCAGACTATAAGCTGCATCACTGCCAAAATCTAATCACTTGGTCCTTGTGTCATTTCTGACCTTCCCTGAAAATTTCATCCAAATCCCCTAGTCCGTTTTTTAGTTATGTTGCTAACAGATGGATTCATGTAGGCCGATCGTCACATAACTCCACCGTGTTCCTTGGCGGAATAATTAATATAACTTACCTTCCTTCTTTCAGTGCTCCAACAGATTTGGATGCAGCAGTTTCCATCACGGTGATTTGTCTGGTCTGTGGTCTGCTCACTTCAGCAATTCTCCTAATATGTTTCGTAGTAGAAAAGTGTTTATTAATGGATGATTTTTTTTTGTATTCCACCACAATATTGCACAGGTGTAAAACAGCTTACCTCCGCTTTGGTGAAGAACATCAGGGAATTAATTGTTTTGCACAGTCTTCAGCAGTAATTTTTGTTGGTAAATGAGAGACATTGGAATGGGACATGTCTGCATCTTCAAACCAAAAACAAGGAAGTGATGTACATGCATTACGTTTGCGCTGGGGATTGCTGTGATTGGTGGAACTCATGGGAAGCTGGCCAAAATTGCGGAAAAGTTGCGGTGATTGGTTAAAATTGCAAGGTCGTACAGAATGTGCAGAGATTGGTTGAATTCGCGTGAATTCGTCCGATCGCAACATCGCGAATTCCTGGAGAGACTGATCAGTTTTTTTTCTCTGCCACTCCCATAGGAGTCCCCATTAGTTTCGCTAGCAGCAACTGCCTTAAAGTTTTGCAGTTTCTTAGGGTTACTCCTGTTGTAGTTTTTCTTGTGGTTTTGTAACTTAATTATGTTTTACTCCAAATACCTGTCTGCTGTTTCTCTGTTGTCCTGCGCCTGAGTCTCTGTGCCAATTCCATAACAAAATGTTGTTTTTTGATAAAAAAAAGTCCACCTTTTCCACAAAAATATCATCACCGAAACCGTTCTCCTCTTCTATTTCATTTGTCATCATCAAATGTAGAAACAGAAGAACGTGCAAATCCACACACACTCTCAGTAATACACAAAGGCAGCATCACACTTCTCCCTGCTCGGTGAGATTATTGATGAAGGGTTCAGTAATTTGTCTTTTAAATGAGACTAAAAAACATTGTTCTTCCCCGAGGACATTCACATGCAATTAAGGCCAGCTTATTAATGGCATGTGGATGTGGAGAGAGAATTTTTGCTCTCCTTTATACATCACATGGCGACTTTTCCTTCCAAAGAGGAATGTCTACCAACATGTCTGAACTAATTAAGATTGAGCTTGTTCATTCACAGAGCACACATTTATTTTTCCTTAAATACCAGACTCAGTAAGTGGGTGAGGGGTGGAAATTATTCTAATAACAAAGGAATGTATTTACTTTAGTTATTAAAAATATAGAAACATGAAATAAGCCCAGTGTCATTTTTAATTCATGTACAAACTAATGGGAAAACCTTTGATTAGGGGGCAACATATTACATTTTCTGAAGTAATTTAGTGAGTAATAGCACAGCCTTATTACTTTTTCAATCAATTTGCTCCTTATTTAATAACTTCAGGCCAGACAAAGGTGAAATAAATGTGTTATTTGGGGCACTTAAACAGTAAATGCTCTTATTCTTCTTCGGAAGCATGAGACACAACGTGCTTTCTAAATTTCAATTTTAAACCAAAACTATAAACTTACAACACACTTGGGTAAACAACCAGTATTTTTAAAAAAAAATTACAATTTCTATGGAATATTTCCCCTTGTGTCTTTCTAATCGAGACAAATGAAGGCTATGTGAGGAACTGGGACTGGCCTTGTTGACCAGTAGTGATGCATTTAGCCTTGAAATGCAGACTTCTGCCTTGGCGGCCCTTGAATTGTAATGAGGTTTGTGTGGTTATGTACACCTAAAATATGTCTGATGTGTTCACAGCACTAACAGTATGATAATCCAGATATTCTGTCCAAGCCTAGACACAGGACATAGTCAGGGACAACTGAAGCAGCTGTATTCAAGTTGGCCAAGATTACACTTCAAAACAACTAAATTGTATTCTAAATTATGTTTCGAGAAGAAATTTTGAAATAAAAGCAATGCGTGACCTGAGATGCCATGGAAAAGTTTGAAAGAGCAAGAATGTCTGAGTTTGGATGCAGTTTATGGCATAAATGAGAGAAACAACGTTCACCCAGAGAATTGACATTCATGTCTTCTAATGGATGAAAGCTGTCAGAATTAAGAATTTTTTTATTTGATTTTGGATTAGGTTGTTGCACAAAAACTAAGTGACTAGGTTTAGGAAAATATCAGACTTTGTTAGACACTTTCAGGTTAGGCACCAAAATTACTTTGTTGGTTGGGAAAAACGTCATGGTTAATACGACCCTTTCACTACATGTCTGAAGTGTCACCTCCACTTTTCAGGGTTACCGGGGTGACAAGTCCAACCTCATCTAATGTATGATTGATTGGCTGAAAATGAGCAACAGTGAAGGAGTAAATAATGATACACTGATTAGAAACATATCTAGGATATATTACAAACGTAATCTGGCAGAAAATACCTCCCCCCCATGGTATAATATTCTGCATTAACAGTGGTACCTTGAGGCACAATGTGCAGCTCTGAGAGACCCGAAGCGGACATAGCAACCCAAACCATACGATGGGCACTGAATTTCACTTGCTCAGAAGATGGTACTTTTTCACAATCATCTGTATAAATATGGTTGTTTTGGCTGTTTGGTGTCAGAAATAAGAGAGGACATTCATCAGAGAAAATTCAATTCTCCCAGTATTTTGGAATCACAGTTTCGTACTTGTTTCCGAAAGCCAGTCTCTTCTCCTTTTGCAATTTGGTGAGTAGCAGGGTACATTGCCTCTTATGAGCTTTCAGCCCCAATGTTTCTTTTAAATAATGATGCACGGTGCTCTTAGAAACATCTTCTCCAAGGTTTGTCAGCCTCTGACCTTTTTAATTGCCCCCTGGGGACAAATAAAATTTTCTGAATCTGAATCGGAGTCGCCGGCATGACTGGTGACTTTTGCCGTTGGTGTTTCTCATCAGATCCTTGCAGTTAGGCCAGATGGACATACTGAGCAAGGCAAGCCTTGAAGGATCTTCCTTTGTTGTACCTTCACCACAACTACTGCACCCAGTGGATACTTCTTGAGCTACCTGCTGATGAATTTTTCCTGCATTTCGAAGAACAATGGCCTGTGCACGATTCACAGATTCATAAAGAGTAGCTTTTCTACCCTTAATCTTAGCCATGGTAACAATGATTCCAAAATTTGATTGTGAGTGTAATGCATTTCAGTCAAGCAAGAAATTTGTATATGAAGACCTGGCAGTTTGACCAAACAACCAAACAGTACCTGATGGACCAGGTGTAACCCATTTTGGTGACAAACAATCAAACATGTTGTCCAGTGGGGAGAACAAACTTTTGGGACATGGTGTAGATGGTAGCTGAAGAAAATAATCACTGTCCCTTTTTGAAAACACGTATCACGACTATTCATGTACACTGGACATAAACATGAAGCAACAGGTTAATTGCTTTGGTGCAGAGACGTGATGAATCAGGCAAGGACTGACAAAACCCTGTCAGGAGACAAATATGGGAGTTCACGTCATGTTTTCTGACAATCTCTGCTGTCCTGGTCTACATGGAGTTTCTAAAAAAAAATTCACCCTGAAGAAGTTTTCTAAAAAAGACCATTTTTACTGTAGCAATCAAAGAGTTCAGTGAACAATGTTTTTTAATGTCCCTCTGAAATAAAAGGAGATATGTAGGTTAAATCCTGTCTCCATTTTGACAAAACAGCCAATAATCATGTAAAAGATATGACATTTAACATAAATACAAAGAAAACAAGAATATGATGGGGGGGGGGGGGGGGGGGGGATGACAGCTGGTGTGGTATGCTAGCTGTACTCCATGCAGTGCAGCTAGCATACCACACTCTCTATTGTGGACACTCTCTATTGTGCAGTGGTAGAAGTAGATTGCACTGAATAGAAACATACACTACCAGTCAAAGGTTTTACAACCCCCCCTAATTTTTTTCATTTTTTATTGGAAATTATGCATGTTACTGTCTCATTGTACTCTGAAATGAAAGCATAGAACAAATAAATGAAGTTAAAACAATCTATTTAGAAACCCATATGTATTCAAACTTTTGATTCATCAAAGTAGACACCTTTGGCAGATATAACAGCTGAACACATTTGTGGCATTCTTTCCAGAATGGAAATCAAATATTCTTCAGAAAATTCTTCCCATCTCTGTTGCAGAAGTTCCCATAAATGTGTGAAACTTGTAGGTTGCTTTGCTTTCACTCTACTGTCCAATTCATCCCAAACCAGTTCTATGGTGTTTAAGTCTGGAGACTGCGCTGCCACTCCATGTTTTCAAGCTCACCATCTTGTTCATTTTTCCTAAGGTAGCTTGGACTTATGTTTTGGGTCATTATCTTGCTGTAGGATGAACGCCTGACCCACTAGGCCAGAGGGTACGGCTGGCGTAAACCTCTTTTTCTTATTCTGACATCTTAGCAATGGTTTTCTTGCTGCAACTCCACCTGTCAAATCTGGAACTCGAAGTCTTTTCTTCACAGTTGAAACTGAGACTTCTTACTACAACCACTATTAGGCTGTGCTTAAAGCTGTTGTCCTGTGAGCTCCTATCACCAAGCTGTTGACTCTCACAAACTTGTCTTCTGTTTCTGTTGTGGCTTTGGGTCTTGCAGACCTTTTCCTGTCAGAGTTTCCCCCAGTTTCTAAGAACCCTTTGAGAGTGAAGTAAACTCTACTCACTGACACCTTGACTTTCTTTGCAATTCCTCAGTAGGAAATGCTTATATTTTTAAGTGTTATGATGGTCTGTCTCTCCTCTATTGTTAATTGCCTTTTCCTCACCATTTTTACAGGAACACATTACTTTCTGCAGTACAGTACAGTTCAAGTAATGCTCTCAAGGTTATGGTGCCACGATGTGTTCCACCACTACTTTTGTAGCATTTATACCATTTCAAGCTATTCATTGGACTTTAACTACTTGAATTTCAATTTTAAAAAAATGGAAAAACTGGAGCGTTGTAAAACTTTTTACCAATAGTGTTGTTCTAGTTGAGAAGAATTAATTCAATCAAATGTCTTTATTGAGGATTAGGATTTACCACAACAGAGAAAGAAACAAGATACATCACTGGTGTTTGTGAAACTTGTATTCTTAAGATATTACTACACTGACTGGTACAATATTAATAACATTAGAGTATTGATATAAACCAGCCATGTAGTGTGTTGTGTTCACATGCAGGTTATATTGGACCTCATGGTTGCTTACATTACATTACACACCAACAGAAGTCTGTTAAAACTACAGGTGATGTTAGATCAAGATGGAAAATGACATCAGAGCAACAAAACGAGGAGCTGCCAAACTAATGTGTAAAAATTAGTCATTAAATTCACCACAAGTTAATAAATAGTGGAAGAAAAGGACAGTTTAGCAGAAGTAAATCTGTACAATGTCAATCTGTCTCCTTTGTTGGGAACCACTGAGGTAAATTCTGGTTAGGGTCATGTGTAATTGATGATTACATTGAGAGAAAGATCAGTCTCATGGTTCAGTAATGGGATAATAATTATCATTAGTCATTAGACTACTTGACACCTGTCTCAGTCTGTGTTGATGTGAGTCAAATCGATGACTGCATGCTCATTTTTCTTCTTGCCTGACATTCAGCACTGGTGATTTATGAGGCTGTTGACTCCTCCTGCTCTATTCCCTTTACACATATTGCTGTGTACCTGTTCAGAATGGAAACACAATAACTAGATTTTCAGATTTAGGTTGAAACTTTTGGGAATCCAGGGACTTCTCAATTAATATTACCGCTATTGTTCAGAAGGCAACCAGCTCTACCTCCTGAGGACACTCAGAAGTCCCCCAACACAACTGCTCATGCCCTTCTAACACTTCTCCATGTAAAACGTAATGACCCTCTACATCACAGTAGAAACTGTTGCTGCTGACAGAAATGCCTTCCACAGTCAAAATTATAGCACAAGGAATAATTGGTAATTACCCTCCCCTCCTCACAGGAAGATATCTTTAGCTCCTCTGACGGCTCAATTCAATATACTTTATTGTCCTACTTGGGAAAATTTATCCTGGACTCAAAAGCTGTGCCATCAATGCCATCTCAACAACTACAAAACAGTATTACACATATCCCAAACATTACACAAAACACATACATACACCATAGTAAAAACACTATAAAAAATGAATTCACAATCTTCGGTCTAAGCAGCATTGTTCAGGAGTTTGATGGAGGTTGGAACAAATGAATTCTTAAAACAGTTGAGTCTGCAGTTGGGGACTCTAAATCGTCTGCCCGAGGGTAGGAGCTTGTATTCCAGTAGCCTGATCTAGTGTGTTCAGCCAGTCAAGTCAGGTGTGGGCCTAGCAGGTGGGAACTGTATAGTAGCTGGACTGTGGATCACTGGCTGGGGCAGACTGGCAATAAAAAGCAGCTCGAGAGTTTGATGTAAATAGATGCAATTTGATGCAAAGAAGTCCAAGCAACAGAACATGTTATAAAAACAACACAAAATCTGTTCATTTGTACTCTTTGTCTTAGGCTAAAATGTAGAACTTAACTAAAATTCCAAAAACGTTCATGTGAATAAAAAGAATTCAAACTTGACTAAATCTAATTGTTATGGCCTCTGCATGTAATGCCACTACGTGGCAGCTTCTCTTTCTCTCTCCAGGTGGACTTGAGCTTGGTGTGTGGGGCAGCAAGCAGGTGCTGTTCATCAGTAATTAGGCAGGTGGGAGCAATCAGTGACAACTACCTCTCCTTCTCCATATAAGCGGGGCTCTGCTATCACTCTTTGCCAGACCATTGAACAACCCAGTCAGAGTTCACTCCTGGTTCTGAGTTCAGCTACTAAGTCTGTTTTCTAGCACTAATCCAGTTTTTCTGTCCTGCAGTTTGGATTCCGCCTGCCTGCTCTTCCTACTGCCTACCTTCCTGCTGCCACCCGATTCTGGATCACACCTGAAACACCCTGCCATCTATCTCCTCTCAGCACCTGCTCGTCTCCACCACCATTCCAGCTGCACACCACCTCCGCCACCTGGCTTCTTCCCCTTCCCGGCTCGGTCCACCTGCAGTCGGTTACCGCTCAATCCTGGTACCCAGTCTGGTTTAGCCTTGTAGCCTAGTCACTATCCATAGTCTTATGGTTTGACAATTTGATTCCTGTGGCCAATAGTGCTTATTGTCTGAATTATTCTGAGTATATGCTGGTATCTCGTTATCGTATACAGCTCTGATTCTAGCTTCCTCTTCCGATTAGCATTCCGAGTCCCTCAGAACATTCTTGCCTTCTAGTCTCTGCATTTGTTTGTACACACTGTTTGGGCATAGGTAGTTCAACTTTAGTATTTAATTTATTCTGCTTTCCTGTCACCGTGTTCCAGTGTCTGGGTTAGTACTCAGTTTCCCAGTTTCCTAGTTTAGTATCGAGCTCTTATCATTCCTCCAGCCCTTTAGGGGCCTCCTTGAGTTCCGTGTGTCCTGTTCAGTATGCCATTCCTGTAACTCATTCTAACTGTAAATAAATTATTGTTGAAATCCCCTGCTGCTGTGTTTTCATTGCCTGCACCAGAGTCTCTGTATCAAGAACGTAACAGTAATGATGACACGTAATATCACTTGATGGCTGTTTCTAATCATATATATATATATATATATATATATAATATATATATATATTATATATATATATATATATATATGTATATGTATATACATACATACATACATACATACATATATACATACATATATACATGTATATACATACATACAAAGTAGGTCAATTGAGAACCATTTCTCATTTATAATGACAACCTGGCCAAGCGGCAGCATAAAAGGTAGATACAAAACAGTGAGGACAAAAAGAGAAACAAAAACAACACAAAATATAACAACCAAAAAAACAGATCATACAATTATAAAAGGCAACACATAACAACAGGTAAATGGCCTAAAAGCAAGTGCAATGGCATGCACTATTGGTTGAAATGAACTTTAAATGAGGAGAGGGCCAAAGGAGGTATACGCATTGAGTGCAGGCTGCAATTTGTGTTGTGAATATTAAGAAGTGACTGCAGATATGATGGGGTTTTCCCAATGAGGGTTTTGTAAATGAACAAAAAACAGTGAATTTGTGAGTGGAGTGAAGACTGGACAGACAATACATGTAACAGTTGTGAATGTTAAATGGAGCTCCAGTCATGAAGTGGATAGTAACGTGGTAGAAAACATCCAAAGGACAGTTTTTATGGCATACTGTACCTGCAGCCTACATAACCATATTCCAAAATCATTTTAAACAGAAGCTATTTTGCAGAATGTGTAAGAGGATTTGTTACAGTAAAGAAAACAAATACGAGATTTGGCCTTTGGGAGCAATACATTTATATGGGTTTCAGATGAGTTTGCTGTCAAGCCAGATACCAAGGTATTAAGGGGGCTGAGGCAGATGAGTGGGTGACAGATGCTTGGTTGACAGGACTGGAATTGTCCTCATAGGCACAGCCAGCTTCAACAAAGTGTCTGTTGAAGTGGTCCACCATTTTGGATTTGTCTGTGACAACAAAGCCATCACATTTAATTACAGTGTGCAGTTGGGAAGACATATTTTTGTTTTCCATTGTTTTGATTGTATTCGAAAATTTTCAGGGGCCATTAGCAGTCAGCTGCTGTTTGAAAAAGCTCAACTTTGCCTGTCTGATAGATTGAGTACATTTGTTTCTTCAAGTCTTATATATTTGCCAGTCACATATCTTACTAGAGGGCTTTGCTCTATGCCATAGGTTGTGTTTTTGGCAAATAAGGTCAGACAAGTCAGGACTGAACCAGGGGCTGAAATGGTATTTTACTCTGATCTTTTTGAGAGGACCATATTTGTTCAAAGCACTTCTAAATAAGGATTTAAAATCTGCCCAAGCCTAGTCCCCTAACATGATAAACTGAGAGGAGATGTGAGGAGCAATTATTTCACTTAAAAGAGACAAGGCACATGCAGAAGCAGACGGTGGTCTGTAACAAGCAGCGATAGTGATCAAGAAACTTTTGGATAAAGTGATTTTTAGAAGTATTAACTCAAACTGTTTAGCAACAGATTTTGAGGTAATTAGAGAGCACTGTAAATTATCCTTACAATAGATAGCAGCTGCAGCTGGGGCTTGGCCACCAGAGCTGCATGGATGAAACAGACACAGTGCATGTCAGGGCCCTGCCTAGTCCCCCTTCCTGCTGTGTTCCCTCTCTTCTTCTTCTTCTTCTTTTCCTCTCTCCCTCCCTCCCTCCCTCCCTCTCTCCTCTCTCTCCTACCTCCTTCTCTCTCTCTGTCTTGCTCTTCCTTTCTGCTCTTCTGTCTCTTGGTACAGAGGTATCCCCTCTTCACTACATACTGGTCGCACCAGTCATCCCAGGGCTTTGGAGACAGCTGTGTTGCTGTGAATGGCTCTGGATAAAACCCAGCTTGTCCCTGCACTCCTTGCCAGATCATAACACCAGCCTTACTGGTAGTTGGTCAGGGTGTTTGGCACATTCTGGCATTTCTCTGGCTGCTCTGTTTTAATGCCTGTTTTCTGCGCCTGCAGTTCCGTGACCACACTGTGCAGTTCTGCCCTGTTCGTTGGAGCTCTTCCCTGCCTGCAGTCTGAAGTGGACTTGGACAGCTCCGTGGTTCCCCCTCATGGGGGGTCCAAGGAGAGGGGTTGCCTGCCGGTTGCCTGGACACCCCTTTCCGAAGAGGACCTGGCTCTCTCCTGGGCTTTCCCTCTGGTCAACCAATCCCTTCCATACGTCCTGTGGTGCTGGTGTGCATCTCCTTGGTGAGATAAAAAGAGTGGCCAAGCAGGAAAATCACCAAACATTCCGATAATAACTCCATGCAAGATCACCATAAGTATATCACTGGTCTCTGTCTCATAAATAAAGTAAATAGCTGCATTCATACAGTAGCTTTATCCAAATCACATTACTGTTTGCCTCCTGTTTATGCACTAACACACAGATTGCAACAAGCTACCATGCACGGTGCTGCCCTTTCCATCAGGAGTTGGGGGTTCAGTTTCTTGCCTAGGGTTCTACGACATGTGGACAGGGGAAGGTGGGGATCAAACCACTATCATTGTAATTAGGACCACTCTATCTCCTCAACCACAGCACCCTCTCCTTGGTTATTAGAAAGTATTTGACTTGACTCAATCACCAGAGTTGAATCTGTGAAAATCTGTGAAAAAAGTGAAAATGTATTTGGAAACACCTATATGCAGAAAGCAACCTCACAATTGAAAGGTTTCTGTGTAGAACAAGACAAATTGAAGAGCAATGATTCCCCTGGATAGCTTCACCCCCTTTAGAATGGAGCTTCTGTATGTTGGATGCATGTGAACAAATTGAATTCACAAAAAACATAGCAAACTTGCCTTTTGTGCTACAACCATGAATGAAAACCAAATCCAGAAACATAGTGACAGATGTGATCTAAAAAAAAAGTGCACACACACACACACACACACACACACACACACACACACACACACACACACACACACACACACACACACACACACACACACACACACACACACACACACACACACACACACACAGGCAGTGTGAATTAGTCTGGCTGGAGGTGACTGGACTGACAATGAGCAGACTTGTATTGTGCTCTGGTGATTCTTCCCCTCTCCAACCTCGACTGAAGGAATCTATTCCGCTGCCAGCTGCTGAATGGGCTGCCTTTGTCTGAGGAAGAGGTGTGTTTGGTTTGTCTTTCAGGACAGATGAGACCAGAGACATAAACAAAACAAACAAACAAAAAATTTCCCCCTTTGACTTAGCAACAGAATGTTAAGGGACAGATTAACACAAGGATAGAAGTTGAAGACAGGGAGACAGAACCAGGTTTGCAGTGAATCAAACTGCAGTAAACATAAATTACGAAGACCTCCAAGATGGCCATCACCCTTGTCGCCCCATATTTATTGTGAATGCATAGGTATAGATTTCAGGGGGCATATAGGGGAAATTTGTCTCTCTGTATTTAGAATATTTGAAACAAAACAAAGAAGCAAGGTCCTATATCTTGATGCAACAACTCCTCTAACAGATATGTATCTGTTGTCTTCAATATATATGGTAGGTGAGATTCTAACATACATACAAGTGGTGGACCTTTTGGTCAAGTGATAAGTGATTTATCAGTTGAGTTAAATGCATTAAATGTACATTTAAATGTTAAAATAAAAGAAGATCTGAGGTAATATTGCTGCCTTCCAAGTTCCACAACAACATGATTGACTGTTTCTTGATTAGACTGTCAAAAGAACATGCTTTTCAGAATCAGTGAGAAAGTAGGCAGCCAAGGTTAGAAATATTGCCTGCATGAAAGGCAACATGGCACACTTTAGATGGAAAATTCATTCAAAATGTAGCAATGAATAATATAGATAACTACCTTTTACTGCACTGATGCAGCCTTATGACTTACTGGTTATAAAAACTCTCCTGTGACTGAAACCAACAAATGCAGTTTAAGAGAAAGCAAACAAGGACAGCCAGTGGAGCCACCGGGTAAACAAACTACAAACTATTCTCTGTTTTAACTTTACACAGTGGCCCCTTACAGTACTAAAAGCCATGTTACCAGCCTAAATGAATGCTTGTTTAAAAGCGCTCATTGTGAGCCTTTAAAACATACTTTTGCTGTGTTGAGCTAATTGTCACATGATGAACATCATGATTAACTTCATTCTGCCTTTGTAAAATTTATTTTGGGCTCAGACTTACTGCCACACAGACAGTGTGCAGATTACACTAGGACCCTCAGGGAAGCGCAATTCTTTACTTAACTGTGGTCATAAATGACTCATCCAACATTTATAAAGCACTTTATTTAGTTTTTATTAATTGTTATTCATATTGACAAAAATGTTGAATTCATGATATGAATAAATAACTTAAATAAATTCTAATAACATTTTTAAACAGGTTTTTGCATTTTTCTCAGGCATATCTTGTTGTTTTTTGTTTGTTTATTTGGTTGGTTGATTTTACAGTGGTTGATATTTTAACAAATTTAGCGGGTGAAATGAGTGAAATTTAGGATATAGTGGTTGTGGCAAGAGGAGCATGCATGCTGGTATCGTTATTAGAGTGAACCAGACATTACTCATGCATGAATTATACATCCATAACACTGAACTAAAACTAATTTTACACATGATCCATGAAGATAAAGAAAAATACAATCTGAATATAAATGAATATAATCTGAATATACTTCTACCACTGCACAATAGAGAGTGTCCTCAGCTATGGCTGTACGGTGTGGTACGCCAGCTGCACTGCATCTGAAAAGAAACAACTGCAGTGGGTCATCAAGACGGCTCAGTGGATCATCGGCTCCCCACTTCCACGCTTAGAGGAGATCTAGTCCAGGCGTCTCCTCTGATGGGTCACAAAGATCCGGAATGACCCTGCACATCCAGGACACCCTCTATTCACCAGCCTTCCAGAGTCAGCATCATTAAAGCCTGCACCTGAGAACAATGGGCGACGGAGCGTTCCAGACAGCTGCTCCTGAACTGTGGAACACATTACCACCACCCCTGAGGGCCCCACAGTCCCTGGAGTCATTTAAGAAAGGGCTGAAGACATTCTTATTTAAGCTCTAACATATTTACCGTTTCTAAAGTGTTTCTTTTAAATGCATTGTAGCACTTTGAGATTTTATATGTAAAGTGCATTATAAATTAAAGGTATTATTATTATTATTATTATTATTATTGCACCAACAGACTTCATTGTACACTTGCAATGACAATAAAGCTTCTTAAATCTTAAATGAATGGCAAAAATATTGCCAAAAATTCTACAAGTCGTGTTTTCAAGGAATTCATGTTGTATGAATGGGAGCAAAGCTCTGTTATGGTTGGCAAAGTGAAGAACTTTTTACAATTAACAAAAAAACAATACAGTCAAATAAAATAAAAACCATGTATAAATTAGAAATTAAGATATTGCACAGTTTTTATGCGTTCCATGTCTGCGAGGTTCAGCAAGAGAACACAGGATGTCATTTTTTTCATTCACCCAAATCTGCAGATTGTCTGTACTGCAATCTATGTGTCAGGAAAAGTAAGCAAATGTGTTATGAAGAGAGCTGTACAGGGGGATTCTCTGTCATCCACACCATAATTCATCAGTGAAAAAGTTTTATTTCAAGTGGTTACTGCTTGACTTTAATCTCTACAAATTAAAGTTAAACTTCTGCTCTTTCATGTAAAAGTCATGCCACTAATGTCACTGGCAAAATAATTTATAGTTTGCACTGAATCCACTTTCACACAATAATTTCATCATTGCTTTACTAGTATTAGACTGTATCATGTTTTAATTATTTACATTTCTACACTGTAAACCCGCATGTTCAAAATAATCAAATAGATTAAGTATTGCAAACTCAATTTTTAAGGAAAGTTCTACTTTTTTAAATATATCGAGCTCATGTGACTTGATCTTGCTCTTTGAGAAAATTTAACAAAAAATTTTTGATTGGCTCGAACTATTTATGTATTAAGTAAGCATAACATAAAAAAAACATAACTTAAATACAACTTAAAAGAATTATGTAATTGCATATTGAAGCTAATTATTTCCACTTATTTCTATTGTTCCAACATGACTGTATGTGTCTGGCGTCAGCAAAATGGTAGTGGATGCAGTAGAGGTGAAATGAAAGCATGCAAGCTGTTTATCTGAGCACTGCCAGGAAGAGAAGATTATCATGCAATCATACATGAATCATAGATTCAAATGTTCAAGAAAGACAATGTATGAAGGAAGAACTAAGGAAGATTGAATTTCAGAAGCTCCGATTAATATTTCAGTGAACCTGCTGGGTGGGTTGAGGAGTAGAGCTTTCATTTAGTTCATTACATGAGCAGGATTAATAAATGCAATTTAATAATAAATCTTACTTATATACACATGCTATAATGATAAAAAAATGTTACAGTGCTTCACAAATTACATAAAATCAATCATAATTTTAAAAAATAGCAAACAACAAAAACAATAACACTGAGATCAGGGACAAATGGTCTAAACTTACACTGAAACCAGGACAGAGAAACTAAGACATTTGTGAAGGACAGAATGTATTTATTTTTTAATCATTATTCTCTAATCTGTGTTACTTGTATGTTTGTGATGTTTCTCTACTGGAGAGTTGAGCAACTGTAGATGTAGGCAGGGATCAGCACAGTATTTGTGATTCTAGGTTTATCTCTGCTTCACACTCCAAAGTGGAAGGTGGTGCTAATGTTCTAAATTCACTTTTATTGCTTAGCAGCGTTCAAAGAAAAACACACAGAAGAAAAGGACGACGGCGCCGGGGGGATTGAAACCGCTACAATTACTGCAGCAAAGTGGACTTACATGCTTGTTTTCACCACAGTCTGCATTACTGGACTCACGGTAAGTGTCGAAAATTGATATTTATTCACTTATCCTTCTTCTAGACATTAACTTTTTGTTACTGAGAGCTACAGGTGTTCAGACACCTGCTGCTCAGTCACATGATGACTGGGTGAGACTCATTACAACAGAGCATTAGTTGTTTGGTAAATGAAATTAGCTTGTCAGATTTATTTATTGGTATTTTGGGCATGTGTCCGTGTTATTTGTGTGAGTCAGTTAGTGGTTCAGGTAGACATAGCTGCTGTTTATATATTATATTTACCGGTAGCCCCGCATAAATGGCATATGTACCGTGTCCCGCAACATTTTGCTAGCAGGATATCAGCAGACGGTAGGCTGGCTCCTGTTCATTTGTGTGATGCATGTGTGTCATAATGAAATGTAAACACAGTTTATTCTTCTTTAATTGAGAAAAGACATAAGCAGCTTGTCCATCATTTCACAGCTGTTAGCTCAGTCTGAGTTCCTGTACTGTAAGTCCACACTTCGTGTTTGTCACTTTTTAAACAATTAACGTCCATGTTGAAGCAGGTGGACTGATTTTCATATGAATAAATGAGAGTTCAGAGGATCATGTATGACTGTGACTGCATATGTGCATTAAATAATAATTTCAGACAAAAGACATGTTAGAAAATAGCCAGAAAAAAACTGAACAGCGAAACTTAAGTTCATAAAAATGACATTGGTGTTTATGTAACCATGCTATTCAAAGTTCAACAATTTTTGCTTTTCGTTACAATAGCATTTAATATTATTGCCATTTCAAAATGGTGTAAGCTGTATTTCATGTTCATGTTTTTGTAATGCAATAATAATGAAGCAGTTGTTGGTTTGAGTTGAAAGTACAATGAATTCCGATTTGAATGTTTGTGATGGAGGTCTAATATTTGTCTTTTTTTTTCCTTTCAGGTTTCTGGTTCCAATGTGATCTGGTAATATAAGTAGTGTGCAGCTTCTTTCAATTCTAGAAAACGGTTATTTAAACACTACAGATTACAGCACAGCCACTTCTCCAGAGTTAGCCCTCTTCCATGCCTCTATACTGATTGTATGTGTGCATTTCAGATGCTTAATGCACTGAGTACTCATTTATCAAGATATCATACTACACAGCATAGCAGTGATGCAAAGTCAGGTGCCTGTGTTATTTTAATGCCTTTTATGCACATTCCAGCCACCCTTTTCTGAATCTGTTCTCTTCTGCCATCTCAGAAAACATTTAAAAAAACATGAAACAGTGGCATGCCCATATAAGGATTGCAGCTATAGCACAAATGTGTAATCTTCATTCAGTTCCCATAAAAGTAGAGCACACCAATCAAATGCTGCACCAGACTTTGAAACTGACGTTGCTAATAATGAGCCCCAGAACCTCCAGGCCAGTATTTCTGCGACCGCCAGTGATTCGCAAGAAGAATTTCCAGGTCTGAGTACAGAAGTGGGGGATGATGATCAGTGTGACACTGACAATCTAAGAAATATACTTAAAATGAATGTATCTTCCTTATTCCTAAAGACACAGGCTATCCCCCATGTTTCAAACACAGCTATTCAAGAAATAGTGGACCATTTGAACCAGTTTTTTTCTTTACCTCCATCATTGATCAAAGAGACTGTAAATGGCATAATCCAGAGAAATGGTCACAGTATTGCAGAACCTATACTGGATGAAGTTGTTGAAGTTGTTGATGAAGTTGTCATGGACTCCAATGTTCTGTTCACATCTACCTCTAAAGGTGCAAATTTATCTTCATCCAAGTGTAGAAAAACCTTTACTGACTATCCATGTGTAATGCCAGTAGAGTATCAGTTGGAGCAACCCAGACATACCACCATGTATTTTCCCATCCTTCCAATGATTCAAGAGTTGTTTAAAAACAGACTTTCTTAACAAGATTACTGAACCAAATGGTGCATCTGGTCAGTATGTATCATGCTCTGATGGCTCTCATTTCCTTTAAAATTAGTTACTATCAAGAGGAGAGCTCATCCTACCACTTCAGCTGCATATACATGAGCTTGAAATTACCAATCCACTTGGCACATCACGTAAAATTCACAAGCTTTGCACTGTGTTTTGGGTCCTTGCAAATGTTCAATCAAAATACCGATCCGCATTACACGATATACAGCTAGCAATACTGGTGAAGGTGACAGACCTCCATAAGTATGGATATGCAGCTGTACTTGCTCCACTGCTGCGTGATGTTAGTACATTGGAACAAGGTGATGTCTTCATTGAAAGAGTTGGTCAGAATGCAAAGAGCACCATCTATTGTGTTTCTGCTGACAATCTGGCTGCTCATGGATTAGGTGGCTTTGTCGAGTCATTTAGAGCAGACTATGTTTGCAGATTTGCAGTTTGCCACATCTGAACAGTTTGATGAACAGCGTGATGCTGCATGGGCAGTTTTGATGGCGCTGAAAGAGGTGGTAGAATTAGCATTGTACAGCTCATGGACCTGTGGCCTGCTCTCAAAGTCGAGTCTGAGGTAATATTGACCATCTTTCTTTTTCCTGTGTCAAAGGGACAGTTCAGCCGGAAATGAAAATTCTGTCATTGTCTTCTCACACTCCTGGATGGGAAGGGTGAGTGAAGTTGTTTAGTTCACAAAACACTATTGGTGTTTCAGAGGAAAAACATTTGCAGTTATCTCCCAAACAATTTAAGCAAAGGGTGCCCAGGATTTCAATGAAAATTAAATACATAAGAAAACCATAAAATGCCAACATATGGCTCATGCAAAGTAATCCATGGGTCATGAAGTCCTGATTTGTCATGTTGTTTTAAAAAGGTCACTACCACCTTTTCTACAATACAGCTTTTAACATATCTATAGACCATGCAGCTTCTAGAGTCTAATACTTTTTTAATGCAGCTTTGACGTGTCAAGTTTGTTTAGACTGCACTTGAAGCCAAAATTAGTCATGTCAGTGTTTGGGTTCAGATTTCCAGTGGATACTAAACATTTCTACATTTCCCTTAGCAGCACATATGAACATTTTAAATGAGGGTTCTGGTAATACGTGAAATTGTTACAGGCCTTGTCTAGCCCCTCTCCTTTCCGGCCATCCACTCCCCTGTCAGTGTGTCTCCGGTCTGTGAGGCTCTCGGCAGCTGCTGATCAGTGGATTAGGTGCAGCTGTGAGAGCCTCACACCTGCAGCTCATTCCATTGGCTGCTATAAAGACCGGCTTCACATGGCAAGGGACATGGGATCAGACTGCCTTAGTCACTGTGAGACACCAGGATGTGCCAGTATCAGGGAGACCCTGTGACCGACGGAGCAGACTGCTTCACCCCCAGCCATCCTCCGGAGGATGTGGATTCCCTGCCTTCCTCCAGAGAGAGAGGAAGTGGACCCTTGCCATCCTCTTCGATGGAGGACGTGGACCTTTCCCCCCGGACTGCCCCGATCGGCAGGCGTGAGCCCCAGGACTGCCATTCCCCTGGAGCCTGACATTACCCCCGTTTCCAGCCTGTGAGTGGTGGCCGTAGTGTTATTATTATTTGTACAATAAATTCTGTTTGATCTTCCTACGACTCCTGAGTGATCTCACTTTGGGTTCAAAATTCTGTGACAGAACGATCCCAACAGAAAATGAACCCAGAGACCACCCAGAGCAGCTCAGAACCCATGCCAGCCCACCCACAGACTCTCCAGGCTGTAGTCACCTGGAGTCTGTTAGACTGCCCAGAGCCGCTGCTCATAGATCGGCAAACATATAAGTCTGCTGTCGACCTGCTGGCATGGGTGGGCAGGCTGACACTAACATAATTACTATAATAACTTCCTCCACTTTTGGTTTGGTTTTCTATGTAAAAACTTGCTAACTACAGAGAGAATAGAGATCCAGTGGCTTTAAACATATTATTCCAATAGTTTTGCCAAAGATCACCAAATCTAAACCCTCTGTGAAAGCACCAACAAAAAATCCACTGAAATTTGCTGTGAAAAGTGTTACTTGGCATCTTAGTTTTTGACCACAGTATATATGAAAAGTGTTATGTCAAAATGTACTGTTTAGTAAAATGTAGGCATTTGCTCATCTCTTGATCCATTTAGCCCTCTGAATCCCAAAATCATGTTTGAAAGGCATGTTATCTTTAAGAAATCACCAAAATTGCACCATTTACCACAACCAAAAACTGTAAAAGCAGAGGTTATTGTTGGATTTTCACATGGTCCTTGAATGTGTCATGTGCTTTGATGTGGAAAAATAACAAATCTAAGCTTAAAACTCTTATATTGGATCAAAATCATTGTATTTTACATGATTTTTCAAAAAGTCATCTGTGCTGTTTCCACAGAGGTTAAGTACTTTATACTGCAATAAAAAAATGAACCCACAGGTAGAAAAAAATGTGATAAGAGCTTTAAACACCCATAAACTACTCGGGCTTCCAAGGGTTAATATATTCCATTATACTCTTAATAAATGGCCAAGGAATCATCCAATACATTACAATCCAGCTTTATTTATATAGCACTTTTAACAACCACCGATTGAACCAAAGTGCTGTACATCCAGAACAAGGCAAATAAAATCAGGATTACGCAATAGAAGCACTAAAAACAAATAAAATCACAAAATAAAAGGCACTAAAAACAAATAAAATTAGAAATACAGAATAAAGGCACTAAAAACAAAATCACAAAATAAAAGGCACTTAAAACAAATAAAATCAGAAATACAGAATTAAGGCACTAAAAACAAATAAAATCAGTGTCAAAAGCAATTTGTTCCACAACATAAGGGCAACCACAGAGAAAGCTCTGTCCCCTCTGAGCTTCTGCTTAGATTTGGGTGTATACAGGAGCAGCTGATCAGCTGACCTGAGAGACCAGTCAGGAGTATAAGGGTAAAGCGGCTCAGAGAGGTACGGCGGGGCAAGACCATTTAAAGATTTAAAAACAAATAAAAGAAATTCAGAATGGACTTTAAAATGCACAGGCAGCCAGTGGAGAGAGGCCAGAAGAGGTGTGATGTGTTCTCTTCTCCGTGCTCCAGTTAGAAGGCCTGCAGCAGCATTCTGAATCAGCTGGAGACGTGAGAGAGACGACTGACTCCAACATAAAGTGAATTACAATAGTCCAGACGAGATGAAATAAAGGCATGGACTACTGTCTCAAGGTGCTGCCTAGAGAGGATAGATTTGACCTTTGCCAACCGCCTTAAATGAAGAAAGCTAGACTTCACGACTGACCGAATTTGACTGTCCAGTTTAAAATCCCTGTCCAACATAAAACCAAGAGTTCTAACTGTGGACTTCACATACACTATACTGCCAAAAGTATTGGCTCACCCATCCAAATAATCAGAATCAGGTGTTCCAATCACTTCCATGGCCACAGGTGTATAAAATCAAGCACCGAGGCTGCAGACTGCTTTTACAAACATTTGTGAAAGAATGGCTCGCTCTCAGGAGCTCAGTGAATTCCAGCGTGGAACTGTGATAGGATGCCACCTGTGCAACAAATCCAGTCGTGACATTTCCTGGCTCCTAAATATTCCACAGTCAACTGTCAGCTGTATTATAAGAAAGTGGAAGTGTGTGGGAACGACAGCAACTCAGTCACCAAGTGGTAGAACCACGTAAACTGATGGAGCGGGGTCAGCGGATGCTGAGGAGCATAGTGCCAAGAGGTGGCCAACTTTCTGCAGAGTCAATCGCTACAGACCTTCAAACTTCATGTGGCCTTCAAATTAGCTCCAGAACAGTGCTTCAGCAGAGAGCTTCATGGAATGGGTTTCCATGGCCCAGCAGCTGCATCCAAGCCATACATCACCAAGTGCAATGCAAAGCGTGGGATGCAGTGGTGTAAAGCAGCCACCACTGGGCTCTAGAGCAGTGGAGATGCCTTCTCTGGAGTGACCAATCACGCTTCTCCATCTGGCAATCTGATGGACCAGTCTGGGTTTGGCGGTTGCCAGGAGAACCATACTTGTCGGACTGCATTGTGCCAAGTGTGAAGTTTGGTGGAGGGGGGATTATGGTGTGGGCTTGTTTTTCAGGAGCTGGTCTTGGCCCCTTAGTTCCAGTGAAAGGTACTCTGAATGCTTCAGCATACCAAGACATTTTGGACAATTCCATGCTCCCAACTTTCATTTTCAAGTTATAATCTTTTGAAAAAGTGATATCAAAACTGAATGTTTTATTGAAAAAACTGTCGCGCCTGAAGGGTTAAGCTGTGGCTGTGACACACATTTAGCCTCTTTGACAGTGTTCTGGTAATGACGCCAACAGTCTCTTAAGATTTGAGAAGACACCTGTAATTTATCCTTCTTCCATCTGTGTTCAGCTCTGCAGCACTCCTGTCTGACAGCACGGATCTTATCATTGAAGGGTTGGCGAGGCCGGAACACTTTGTCCGAGCCGACCACAGGTACCAGGCAGATGCTCACAGGATCCAGGAAACGCCGGGACACGCAGACACGAGAAGACAGCCCATGCAGCGTCCGGAAAACAGCGGAAGAGTGCATCAGGAAAACCCTCAACTTCACCAGGCGATGGCGACAGAAGCGGGGGAAGGAAATTCTGTCTACCATAAACAGACGTAACTAGATCTTTGCCTGAGAAACAAAGATCCAATGGTGTTTGGTGATCATACATGAGCAGCGACTTGATTTGTTGAGTGCTAGTTAACAACAATAAAATCATATACAAAACTGGCAGTAAGAGACGGCCTGCCACACACACTGGCACCATCTTGGTCTTTTGTCATGAATCATGAACCAAATGTAATTGGTGTGGTCTTGGAAATACTTGTGCCCAGTAAGAAAGAGACTTTAAGATATAATATGAACATTTTAACCAACAAACACATACAGTATCACAGTTTAGAACAGAAAGTTAATCTTAGTACTGCATGACACAAGCAAATCAATCAACAAACTTTCCGACAGTTAATTTGTATCGACAAAAGTGCAGCACATACCTGTTGTATCTGCACATCAACTGACACGTGCAGCACAAATCCGATGCATCACTCAGACAGAACATGTCTGTATGATGAATTTGCAAGTGTTCCAATAATACACTGCTGTCCAATATCTTCTGCTGATGTGGCCCCGTAAGGACGTCTGTCATCGTGTTGCCTTACAGGAAACAATGGTTGCAAGTTTTTCAATAAGTGTCAGACACTGTTGCCCTCAAGTTCATATGCCCCTGCAACCAAAGCATAATGACGTGTGTGTTCATAAGAATGATCTGTTGATGTGTGTTTGTGTGAGACCTATCCATCATGTGTCCCAGTAGATGTGGTCATCAATAATGTAATATGTTGTAAAAGAAAGAAAAATAATCACGCTTTTCCTACATGCTTCTGTCCCCGAGGGCTTCAAACACACACACACACACCCACACAAACACACACACACACACACACACACACACACACACACACACACTCACAGAGTAATTCACCTGCTCATATGGTTAGTGTGCCTGGCACATACACACTCTCCTTCCATTGCCTCCTAAAATGAATCATAGGATGTCAAATGAGACTTGCTGCAATAGGTCAACCTGCTTAACAACAGCAAGTGAGCACAGGGAAGGTGGGTTTCTGTATGACAACCACACACTCACATTATGCATATTTGTGACAGCATCCTTAATTGTGTCACACACTTTCAAGCACACACAGTCAAAGCATATTTTTATTGTGCTCTCTTTAACACTCAACAACTCACTATTGCATGCATTTATTTTCTTTGCCTTTCATTTTCTCTGTCTCACACGCACTTACCTACACAGGCTCGAGTGCTGGCATAGTAAATGAGCATTTTAGGAACTCCTCCATCCTTCTGTTGGTACCAGGATAAAAGGTGGTAGTTGCTCCAGAACTGAACATTGTGACTGGTCTTACAGCTGATTGTGACAGAACCTCCCAGAGCAGAGCTCACTGCTCCAGACTGAGTCACTGTGGTCTGTCCTCTGGACTCTGAGGATACAGAGACACAAACAGAAAGCAGCATCATGGTTCTGTGGCCTTCATTTCAGAGGGATGGATGTTGATAGAGGAGAGGAGTCTGATTCTCTGGACTTTACCTGTGAAGCAGCAGCAGAGGAGAGTCCAGATGAGGACGCAGATCAGAGTCATGTTTTCGATGAGGAGGATTTCTGTGTCTTCTGTTGTCATGGAGGACAGCTGTCAGTCCTCCAGAGTTCAAGTGTCAGGACTATAAAGTCTCCCAGAGCAGTGGAGCATGGAGCTGCTGATGCAAAGTGGTTCTCTATGGAAATGTCTGACTGACTCCAGCAGAGACTTGGATCACTGTGATGATGCTGATTATCAATGGATTAATCATTTAATCAGAGAACAAAATGTGTCAATATTAATTTATATGAAGTTCTGGTTGAGTTTGATGGACAGATCTTCTTCCCGATGATTTCATAATTAACATACATGACGTGGTCTTCAATAAACCAACAAGTTTTTAATACTATGAACCTGATTAAAATTTACGACTTAAAAGTTATACAATCAAAAACGCAAATTTTTCTTTTTATCTTTTACACTGAAACCTGTCTGTTGCCATGGTTCACCAGTGATGCCTGTCTGAGAAGGAAGTGAAACATTTAAGACCGGTTTCATGCACTCTGAGAAACATCAGCAGAAGTTAAATGCTCTTCTGCAGCAGTTGTTAATTTTAGTTCTAAGAGACTCCAATTCTCTGCAATGGGGGAGTTCTTTCCAATCCCTGACGGTGCTGCCCCCCTCCAGTGAGGAGCTGCAGCAGGGGAAGGCCACGCTCACGTGTCTGGCCAACAAGGGCTTCCCCTCAGACTGGAGTCTGTCCTGGAAGGTGGACGGCAGCAGCAGCAGCTGGGAGGAGAGCAGGAGCCCCAGGGTGCTGCAGGAGGACGGCCTCTACAGCTGGAGCAGCACCCTGAGGCTCCCTGCAGACCAGTGGAGGAAGGTGGGCTCTGTGAGCTGTGAGGCCACCCAGGGCTCCCAGACTCCACTCTCAGAGACACTGAGGAGAGACCAGTGTTCCCAGTCCTGACTCACTCACTGGGACTCTCATACTGGTCTGACTCTGTTACTGCTCTCTGTTTGCTCTCTGTAATTCTCTCTTTTATATCTTTTTTCTTTTAATTATTTTTTCAAACTAAACAAATATAGCAGTCATATCTTCCTCTTCATAATGAAACAGTTCATGTTTTCATGCAATAAAGCCTTTTGTCTTTAAATCAAGTGTTTCAGTCTTTTTATTGAATCAAACATCTTAATGTTTCATAATCTACATAAATTTAAGTAATGATTAAATATCATGAAATACACCATATTGTATAAAATTGTCTTTTTATTTTCAGAGGCACATTAAAATTGCTAGCAATAAAGTGGGCAATATCTCAAAGAATTTATATAGATACAATCCCCTCCAAAAGCATTGAAACAGTGAGGTCACTCTTATTTTTGCTGTAGACTGAAAACATTTGTGTTTGACAGCAAACAATGAATTTGAGACAAGAGATCAACATTTCAGCTTTTATTTCCAGGTATTTGCATCTGGATCTGAAATACAACTTTGAAGATAACACCTTTTGTTTGAACACACCTTGCTCACATGAAATTTATATATCAATTTCATGTGAGCAAAAGTATTGGAATATGTGACTGGCAGGTGTGTTTAGTTGCCCTGGTGTGTCCTATTACATTGATTATTCAAACAATAAATAGCGCTCCATGTCTACGTTCAGTTTCAGATTTGGGTTTTGCCTGTGCAGACTGCATCTATAGTTAGACGTGTAACCAACATGAAAACCAGAGAGCTGCCTATGGGTGGAAAACAAGCAATTGTGAAGCTGAGAGAAGATGGAAAATCAATCACAGCCATTGAACAAACATTGACCATAGCCAGTACGACCATTTGGAATTTCATGAAGAAGAGAGAAACTACTGTTGTAACAGATGTCAAACGGGTAGACCAGTTAAAACAGCAGCAGTTGATGACAGAAACATTGTGAGAGCTGTAAAGAAAGACTCGAAAACAACTGTTAGTGACATCAGCAACAACCTCCAGAGGGCAGGAATGAAGGTATCCCAATCTGCTGTTTGCAGAAGACTTCATGAACAGAAGTACAGAGGCTGCTGTTACACGTGTACAATGATGACAACTGTCCATCCAGGTGCCAGTGACTTTTATTGCACATAAACATTCTGCAAATACAGAAGAAATACAGTTTCTGATGAGTATTGGCTCTCGTTGCTGCTATCTTGACTCCTCTCGTGTTTACTTCCTTGTACGCCAGAATAACATTGAAACTAATTCAAGCTGAAAGTAAACTTCACGTGAAAACAAAACAAGTCTGTGAAAGTGGTTCAGAAGTGATTTAAAAGATGGCAGCTCGTTAAATAGTGTTCAGAATCAACAAGTCAGATTATTTTTGCATTTATTATTTCTTATAAAAAATGTTTGCCCTTCATCGCTGCTTTTGTGCTTTTTGTTGATTTTTTTTAACAGCAGCTCTGATGAAGTATTCCTAGATACTAAACCTTCTAAACTAAACTTCTGAGCCCAGACGACCATCATCATGTATCTGGAGATCAGATGTCTCCGTAGACCAAAAATCTGCTGTAGCAGTCACTCTGGAATAGTGATGAACAGACACCTGCCCATCACAATCAGTCACAATCAGTCACAATCAGTCACAATCAGTTGCAGTCAGTCACTTCCATATTATTGGACCTTCTCGCAGTCACTCTCAACACCTCAGCCAATCACCTCTCACACCTGGAATCCACCCCTGTTCCTTTGTTTGAAGCCCATCAGCTTCATTCAGTCACAGACAGTCACTGAACAGCAGGATCACCCCACAGCACTCATCTCTGGAAACCATTCACTTTTTACAAGCCTGGAAACCTGGAAATCACAGCATCAAAGAGGACGTGAGTTCAAACTCCTGTTAAGCATGTTGGAAGTTGGTTATTATGCCATGGCTCATTATAATACTCATGCTAATGCTAACAGGCCTGCAACTGCCTTTGGATTTCTGGATGTCACCCACCTGAACCCACATTGTGCTGAACATTGAATATTGGTGAGCAACTAATATGACGAATGACTGATGATGATGATAATGATGATGATAATTATTAAGCCTGTCTGCTGAACAGGTTAGGCTTGAACTGATGGCGAGCTACCCTGGACCAAACTGGACAACCGTCTGACATGTTTCACCCCTTCACCCACCCCACTCATTGGCAGGTCTAAAGCCCCACAGCTTCATCCCTTCCAGAATGGTGTGGTAGGACTTTGTTGGACTTTGTTGGATTTGTTGGATTTGTTGGACTTTGTAAGAATTTGTTGGAACTGTTTATTGAATCAGCTTATTGTTCACTTCAACCAGGAATTGTCAGTGGAGTATTGATAATTGAACTAAGCACATAGTCACTTTATATTGTTGACAGTGAAGCTGCTTATTCTTAATTGGATTGATTGAAGGACAGGTGAAGGTTGATTTTTTTGATTTTCTGATTCTGATTTTCTGTTATTGTTTTGAGTTTTGTATTATTATTTTGATCATTGTTGTTGCCTTGATATATTCAAGTATTTTCTGTTGATTATTTTTAATAAATTACCGGTAAACAAATTTTTGTGTTTGTCTTCATTAATTTTCACACAGCTCCCAGAGCCGAACCTTATCCTAGCCCGTAGCCCATAGCCCAACTAATGGTAGTCTATTTCCATGTGCAAGTGCTACACTGCTCTCCGGCGGCTCAAGACGATCACGATGATCATCATCATCATCATCATCTTCTGCTCTTGCACAGCCGAATGTAAACAACCTCAGAAACCAGTTGGACTTCTTCTTTTTCTTCTTCCTGTCTGTCTTTTTCAGCTGTGGAAGCTCATCTTCTTCTTCTTCTTCTTCTGCGTTGTTTTCAGCAGGAGCCTCGTCTGCTGTGGTTTCTCCAGTTGAGGAACATCTGGTTTCCGTCTCCGTTACCTGGCCGGTCTGGGAGACGTCCACTTTATTCTCCTCTAACTCTTCTTCAGAATCATCAGCTTCATCTGAAGACTCCACAATATCTGGACCTTCAGGACCTTCTGGACTTTCTGTAGCAGCTGCTTGGAGTTCGAGACTCTGCAGACTTTCTGTAGGTTCTTCAGCTGCATTCAGGATCTCACAGCTTCTGTTTTCTGTCTCCACTTGTTGATCCTGTGCCTCCAGCAGCTTTTCGCTGAGTTCATCCAGAGAAGCCTTCCTGGAAGCCTCCTGCAGCTGTTTCTGGGCCTCCTGCAGTTTAGCCGTCAGCTCCTGGTTTTTGTCTTGTTGCTCCTGCAGTTTGGCCGTCAGCTCCTGGTTTTTGTTTTGTTGCTCCTGCAGTTTAGCCGTCAGCTCCTGGTTTTTGTTTTGTTGCTCCTGCAGTTTAGCCGTCAGCTCCTGGTTTTTGTCTTGCTCTTCCTGCAGTTGAGCTGTCAGCTTCTGATTCTTGTCTTGTGCCTCCTGCAGTTGAGCTGTCAGCTTCCGATTTTCATCTCGTTCCACCGGCAGCTTGGTCCGGTATTCGTCCAGTTGGAGCTTCAGGTCTCGATGTATTTTCTGCTCAACTTTGAGATGGTCGTTAGCCTCCTTCAGTTCGTTCTGGGACGCTGTGAGCTCCATCCTCAGAGAGATCACCTCATCCCTCTGATCCCTGGAGCCGTCCTTCACGTTTGTTTTCCTTCCGTGGAGGAAATCCAGGATGCGGCTCTGGGTCTCAATTTGTAGCTTGAGCTGAGTTCTTTCTGCTGAGTTCCAAGTCCTCATCAGCTCCACTTCGTTCCGTCGGAGGCTCTGAGCAACCGAAGCCTCCCACTCTTCGATCTGCTTCTTCACTCTGGCTTTCACTTGCTGTTTGGCTGCGTTCGCTCTCATCTTGGTTCTGTGTGCCGACAGTCAGTACTGGACCAGAGCTTCCACCCGGCTTTATACACCTTTGGGTGCGTGACATCATAATGACACCTCTGTGACATCATCATGACACCTCTGTGACATCATAATGACACCTCTGTGACATCATCATGACACCTCTGTGACATCATCAACAGAATGTGCCTTCCATCTTTTGACAGTATGCGATTGCCACAGTGACAGCAGGCGAGTTTGAAAGTAAACAGCCACTGAGCAGCTCTGACATCAGTGTTGCTGATGAACCCTGTAGCTCTGGCAGATTTTGGACTTAATATTTGACCAGTTACTGAACACAACATATGCAAAACAACTGCTACTCTAGCGGTGGGTTACATGATATACTCTTACAAACTACTAAACTGAATCTTGATGCACATGAAAACAATGAAAGTGTTTGTTATGATCACCTGCTTTATTATGCATTGTTTATTGTCACGAGGCTACAGCGTGCTGACGGGCCTGTATTGGCAGCCGATGCTAGCGATAGTTAGCTTTCTAGTTTTCTGACATTTATCACATAGTAAACATAAAAGGCGGCACCACAAATTTAAGATAAATGTAACATAAATATATATATGACACTTGTGCACTTTCCTCACCTGCAAATGCAGAAGAAATAGTTTCTGATGAGTATTGGCTCTCTTTGCTGCTATCTTGACTACTCTCATGTTTACTGTTTACTTTGTTGTATGCCAGGAAAACAGCACCAATCTCTCACATTACAGAGCCAATACTGACTACTACTGATGAAAATGGGTGTCGCCCTACAATTACTTAGGATTTTTTTTAACGTGTGACACAAGGCCTTTCAATTTCTATTAATGCAAAAAATAATAGTGGTGGGACCAATAAAATTAGAAGAACTACTAATTCTGGACATCATATGAACTATTAAGATGTCCAGGGTTCCACACTACACCAGAAGATGCAAACCACTCACGAGCAAGAAGAATAGGAAGGCCAGGCTGGAATTTGCCAAAAAGTACAGAGATGGGCATCAAAAAATCAGGGACAAAGTTTTATGGACTGATGAGAAAAAGATGAACCTTTACCAAGGTGATGGAAAGGCTGAAGTTTGGAGAAAGAAAGGATCTACTCATGATCCCAAAACATACAAGTTCATCTGTGAAACAGTGGAGGTAATGTCATGGCTTAGGCTCACATGGCTTATTCTGGGATGGCTCATTAATCTTTATTGATGGTGTAACACATGATGGCAGCAGCAAAATGAACCCAGAAGTCTACAGAAACATTTTGTCTGCCAATTTAAAGGAAGATGCAACCACACTGATTGGTGAATGCTTCATCGTGCAGCAAGATAATGACCCAAAACACACTGTAACAAAAGAGTTCATCGGGGGCAAGAAGTAGAAGGTTTTAGACTGGCCAAGTCAATCTCTAGACTTTTTTAATTTTATTTATTTAATTGTTTATTTAATAGGGAAAATGCAATTAACATAGCTTCAATACAGTTCATGAATCCGATGTGTTGCATGTAGAGTTTTAGCTACAGCTAATTCTCAACTCCTGTCCCTAGTTGGGCTTTTAAAACAACCAAAACATACAAGATCACAATCCTTTAAAAGTACAATATACAACAAAAACTAAACAAATACAACCATAACTTACAAAATTAAGTTAAAAATCCTCACAAATCTGTAAAACAAAAGCAAGAGGAAAAGAAAATGTAAAATGTCACAAATCAATCCAAATTAACTATTTTAACCTACAACACTATAAAAATGAGTACAGTCTGGTTTGCTATTAAGCCACTCCTTAACTTTTTTTGTGAAGGTTGTTTAATTATATGTTATTGATTTTATTTCAAGTTGGTAATATGTTCCATAGTTGTGGCAACTTTGATTGAAAAGCAGACTGTCCAATAGTGGTTCTGCGGCGTTGAATCCTGCAGTTTCCTTCCACCTGTGCTATCTCAAATCAACTTTATCCCAATAGTGCTGCATTTACACTGCTAAAGGAGGAGGACTGAAGGGAGTAACCCCCCATAAACAAACAACAACTGAAAGAGCCTGTTGTGAAATCTGGGAAAGCATCACAAAAGAAGAATGCATAAGTTTGTGATGTCAGTGGGTCACAGGCTTGATTTCAGTTATTGCAAGCAAAGGATTTGAATCTAAATATTAAGTCTTATTCACTTTAATCTGTTTTTAAGTGAATCTGTTCACCAATACTTTTTAGCTCACATAAAAATGAGGTGTTCCATTCACAAATAATGCTATCCTTCTAAGTTGTCTATCAGATCCAGATGTAAATACTTGGAAATAAAAGCCTCGACAATGTTGATCTCTTGTCTCATATTCATCATTTTGATGTGCACACTCCAACTGTTTCTCCAGTCTCCAGCAAAAAAATATGTTATGACTCACATGACCGGGCCCCTACCTTCCATCTCTCCTCTTCTGCTCACTACTTTCTTCCCACATCATCTATATCTTGTCTCTCTCTTCTCTTTGTCTAGTCACCTCCGGCCTCCCTCTCGCTCTTTGCACCTGTTGGTGCTCAGCGTCTGTCAGTGCTCTCCCCTTGGGGTGTCTCTCAGTCACTCTCCTGCATTTACCCTCTCGGCATTCTGCTGATTGACTTGTGACAAGAACTCAGCTGCAGTAATCAAGCCATCAAACTCACCTGCGTCCAACACACATCCAGGTATTTAAGCTCTGTTCATTCATTTACTCTCCACTGGACCATAGCCTCACATTCCTTCATAGACTCTGATCCTCTCCTGGATTCTGTTTTTCCACTGAGCCCTGCCACTTCAGCTCCCCATGGCCTCAGCCCCCCCCCCCCCCAGATTGTGATTTGTTTAGCTGTCGGTTTGTTAAGTTACTTCTGACTAGGTTTGATTTAGTTTATTGGTTTTCCCCACAATCCAGTTTCCCTTTTGAGTACTTGTAGTTCTTGTGTTGTTTAATAACACCTGTCCCTATTTTCCTCTTGTCTCCCTGCTTCTGTGTTCTGCGCCTGGGTTCTCCGATTCCCCCATTACAAAATAAAGGAATTGGCGCCACAGGCACCAATGGTGATGCACAGTCTTGATGGGGGAGTGGAGTACTGATGACACATTGGACACTTTTCACCTCCCTCTGTAGAGCTCTCCAGTCTGAAACAGAGCAGTTACAGTACCAGAGTGTGATGCAGCTGGTCAGGATGCTCTGGATGGTCCATCGCTAGAAGCTCACCAGGATCATTGCAGACAAGTTGATTTTTCTCAGTCTCGTCCGGAAGAAGAGGCTGATCTACAGTGGCAAATATACTCCAGTTAGTGTGTTGAAACCAGAGTTGTAGTGCAGAATCAGCTTCCTCTGCCGTCATCTTAATTCTTCTTACTGCTGGTTTCACACTTTAGTTAAGTGGTGAGTAGTTGGGGAGAAGGTACACTAATATCTGTTTTAGTTAACATGACTATTTAGATGCATTTTAAGTCCATTTCAGTGGTCAATCATGCAGCTTTCTGCTCTTACAGGCAATGAAATTTGAAATAGATCTCATGAAATTTCTTTTGTAGTTGATTCCTAGCTAGAAATTGTTTTGATCGTGTGAATTTGTAAATCTAAAACGGAACAATATTGATTATCATATTTAGAAATGAAAAGCAGGTTATCATGTGCTTTAAGTGAACATGAATTCAATCTTGTATTCGAAACTATATGACATAATATCACATCAACTTTGCTATGAAGAAAAGAAACATCCATAAACAGTGACATTTCATTGTGAACTGGCTGATTTCATCAAACTGAAGAAGTTCTTGTGATTTGACTGAAAGCATGAATATAATTCTGTCTTGTCTTGTCTTTACAAATCTTATCAGTTAGTAGATAAACATTGTGAAGACATTTGTTTGATGTAGTAAAAAATGAGCTTGTGTTCTGAGTGCATCTGATTTTCGAGAAGGACATCAGAGACAGAGACATTTTGCCACATACTGAAATTACCACAACTGACCAAAATAAATCTTATCTTATCTCAGAAAGTGACCAAAAATCTAAACTGAACAAAATGAATTAAAAAAAAATAAATAAATAAAAGGCAAAAACTTACTTAAAGAGTACAGAAAAATTTGGAACCCAGTTGAGAACCGCTTTGTGTTTTAAATCACAATTACAAAGGATCTGAGTACTTGGTACAGAAGAAAAGCATTACAAAAGTCTTTGCTGATCTAAACTGAAGATGCTGTTTGGGACATGGGGTAATATACTCAAAAACAGCTTGTGCCATTCATCTGAGCTGACTGCACATGAGAATCATGAAGTTCTTTTGTCCTGAAACTGAACAACCTTGACTTGACTTGACCTCTTTTATTTGGATGTCTGTTTTTGTTCCTGTGCAAAATCGGCAGATGTACCCACCAGAAAAGCTCTCCTTAAAACCAGCTATGCTGTGAGCACCCAAGTTATCTGCCACAACAACCTGAATCGTTCCTTTAAGACATCTGCCGAGAAATGGAACGAAAACACCATCTTGCTCCATTGTTTTCACATCTTGGAGAAGAGGATATCAGATCCTGTCATAACCGTACTTGTTTACATCATCAGTTTTACACAGGATTGCCAAATCAATTGACAACAGCCATGAATGTGAGCCTGGAGGCAAATTGCCCAAAGTCCAGTAGATTCCACAAAGTTTATGCTTCCTGCAAGAAGTACCCAGAGGATTGCACACCTCAAAATCATCCACATACAAACTTAACAAAATTCTCAACTCATTCTCTGACAGAAAACTGTTTTCCTGAAAGTGTGAACCATCTTGAGAAGACTTGTAAGTATGTCGCTCATCAGTAGCCCTATTACTCTGCTGTGTTCTATGGTTTTCAACCACTTTTTCTACAACATCTCGCCTATCTAAGAGCTGCTGCAAAGACTTCAGTATAGGCACATACTGAAAACTTCTTTTTTCTTTGGAATCAAGAATGTACTCGATGGGTTCTACCACATTAAAGCTTTCTTTGTAACACTGGTTGCGGAGATGGCATGTGCTAAGGGGCCGCCCTTCCCTATGGCTGTGAGCAAGGGGCTAGATGTGTTGAGAGCACTGGCCAGCGTAAGTTATTCCTCCTTTCTCGGTTTTCAATGTCGTCAGGTTTCCGTCCAAGCCGTTCCATCTCCTCTCTGGTGGCGGGGGGCCTCTCCCGGAACTCCTGATTAGCCTCCTCCAAAAATGCTAGACGACTCTCAACGTGGTTCAGACGCTCAAAAATTTCGGGCAGCTTTGTTTCTGTGGCCAGTGCTGATCGCTTTGTATCATCTAGCTTCTTATCTTGGGTCTCAGACGTGTCTTTAATAAGTTTTGCTAGCCTGGAGAGCTCCCTTGCCACCTCGCTGTCGGTACCAGCAGGTGCTTTGTTGCTAGCTAGCGGCATGTCGGCGCTGTTAACCTTGTTAGCTTGCTCACTAGCCCTCATGTTGGCTGAGGCGAAACTTGAAAATATCTTCGAATTTCCGGATTTCTTTTGACCTCCCTGGGGCATCTTGCTTTACCTTGCCAGAGAAGTGCGTGTAGCCTCGAAGCTCTGCGCCTTTGCGGAGTTAATTAAAAGTTTAAGTGCAGGGTGAGCGGAGCGAGAACTTCAGGCATCCATCTTCATTGCCTGCGTCATGTGACTCCCAAAGCATTTTTTTTTAAGATTGTACTGAATGTTTGAAAAAAAAAAAAACAACATTAATTTTACAGTTAAAAAAATGTTTGTGGTATAATTTTTAATAGAAATTGCTCTTATTTCACAGATTTTAACTGTTTGGCTAAAATGCAGAAAATATCAAGAAAAATCACATTTAAAAAACACATCAACTCACATATTAACCCTAAAAAACTGGACAAAACTCAAAATGATTCACTGTTATTTTACACATTTTCTCTTTTAGATTCCTCATCAAATAATTCCTATTTGGCACTGTTTCACTTTGACTACTTGTATTAAAAATAGATCTGGAAGCATCATAATTTGAATTCATATGGTTAAATTTCAATACTAATAATTATTATAATCCAATAAAAATGGAATCTGAATAATTTAATTTGCAGTTTAACTTGAATAATCATGTATTTTTTAAAAAAATAATTCAAATCATGAATTGAAGTTGTATTACTCCATTTAAAGAATTCTGTTTTAAAATTTTAATTTCAATCACATAATTTGAATTTATGTTAAATTAAATATGTTTATTAAAACTGAAATTGAATAGAAAAAAGAATGCGGAACAGAAGACTAAAACTAATTCAAGCTGAAAGTAAACTTCACGTGAAAACAAAACAAGTCTGTGAAAGTGGTTCAGAAGTGATTTAAAAGATGGCAGCTCGTTAAATAGTGTTCAGAATCAACAAGTCAGATTATTTTTGCATTTATTATTTCTTATAAAAAATGTTTGCCCTTCATCGCTGCTTTAGTGCTTTTTTGTTGATTTTTTTAACAGCAGCTCTGATGAAGTATTCCTAGATACTAAACCTTCTAAACTAAACTTCTGAGCCCAGACGACCATCATCATGTATCTGGAGATCAGATGTCTCCGTAGACCAAAAATCTGCTGTAGCAGTCACTCTGGAATAGTGATGAACAGACACCTGCCCATCACAATCAGTCACAATCAGTCACAATCAGTTGCAGTCAGTCACTTCCATATTATTGGACCTTCTCGCAGTCACTCTCAACACCTCAGCCAATCACCTCTCACACCTGGAATCCACCCCTGTTCCTTTGTTTGAAGCCCATCAGCTTCATTCAGTCACAGACAGTCACTGAACAGCAGGATCACCCCACAGCACTCATCTCTGGAAACCATTCACTTTTTACAAGCCTGGAAACCTGGAAATCACAGCATCAAAGAGGACGTGAGTTCAAACTCCTGTTAAGCATGTTGGAAGTTGGTTATTATGCCATGGCTCATTATAATACTCATGCTAATGCTAACAGGCCTGCAACTGCCTTTGGATTTCTGGATGTCACCCACCTGAACCCACATTGTGCTGAACATTGAATATTGGTGAGCAACTAATATGACGAATGACTGATGATGATGATGATAATTATTAAGCCTGTCTGCTGAACAGGTTAGGCTTGAACTGATGGCGAGCTACCCTGGACCAAACTGGACAACCGTCTGACATGTTTCACCCCTTCACCCACCCCACTCATTGGCAGGTCTAAAGCCCCACAGCTTCAAAACTAATTCAAGCTGAAAGTAAACTTCACGTGAAAACAAAACAAGTCTGTGAAAGTGGTTCAGAAGTGATTTAAAAGATGGCAGCTCGTTAAATAGTGTTCAGAATCAACAAGTCAGATTATTTTTGCATTTATTATTTCTTATAAAAAATGTTTGCCCTTCATCGCTGCTTTAGTGCTTTTTTGTTGATTTTTTTAACAGCAGCTCTGATGAAGTATTCCTAGATACTAAACCTTCTAAACTAAACTTCTGAGCCCAGACGACCATCATCATGTATCTGGAGATCAGATGTCTCCGTAGACCAAAAATCTGCTGTAGCAGTCACTCTGGAATAGTGATGAACAGACACCTGCCCATCACAATCAGTCACAATCAGTCACAATCAGTTGCAGTCAGTCACTTCCATATTATTGGACCTTCTCGCAGTCACTCTCAACACCTCAGCCAATCACCTCTCACACCTGGAATCCACCCCTGTTCCTTTGTTTGAAGCCCATCAGCTTCATTCAGTCACAGACAGTCACTGAACAGCAGGATCACCCCACAGCACTCATCTCTGGAAACCATTCACTTTTTACAAGCCTGGAAACCTGGAAATCACAGCATCAAAGAGGACGTGAGTTCAAACTCCTGTTAAGCATGTTGGAAGTTGGTTATTATGCCATGGCTCATTATAATACTCATGCTAATGCTAACAGGCCTGCAACTGCCTTTGGATTTCTGGATGTCACCCACCTGAACCCACATTGTGCTGAACATTGAATATTGGTGAGCAACTAATATGACGAATGACTGATGATGATGATGATAATTATTAAGCCTGTCTGCTGAACAGGTTAGGCTTGAACTGATGGCGAGCTACCCTGGACCAAACTGGACAACCGTCTGACATGTTTCACCCCTTCACCCACCCACTCATTGGCAGGTCTAAAGCCCCACAGCTTCATCCCTTCCAGAATGGTGTGGTAGGACTTTGTTGGACTTTGTTGGATTTGTTGGATTTGTTGGACTTTGTAAGAATTTGTTGGAACTGTTTATTGAATCAGCTTATTGTTCACTTCAACCAGGAATTGTCAGTGGAGTATTGATAATTGAACTAAGCACATAGTCACTTTATATTGTTGACAGTGAAGCTGCTTATTCTTAATTGGATTGATTGAAGGACAGGTGAAGGTTGATTTTTTTGATTTTCTGATTCTGATTTTCTGTTATTGTTTTGAGTTTTGTATTATTATTTTGATCATTGTTGTTGCCTTGATATATTCAAGTATTTTCTGTTGATTATTTTTAATAAATTACCGGTAAACAAATTTTTGTGTTTGTCTTCATTAATTTTCACACAGCTCCCAGAGCCGAACCTTATCCTAGCCCATAGCCCAACTAATGGTAGTCTATTTCCATGTGCAAGTGCTACACTGCTCTCCGGCGGCTCAAGACGATCACGATGATCATCATCATCATCATCATCTTCTGCTCTTGCACAGCCGAATGTAAACAACCTCAGAAACCAGTTGGACTTCTTCTTTTTCTTCTTCCTGTCTGTCTTTTTCAGCTGTGGAAGCTCATCTTCTTCTTCTTCTTCTTCTGCGTTGTTTTCAGCAGGAGCCTCGTCTGCTGTGGTTTCTCCAGTTGAGGAACATCTGGTTTCCGTCTCCGTTACCTGGCCGGTCTGGGAGACGTCCACTTTATTCTCCTCTAACTCTTCTTCAGAATCATCAGCTTCATCTGAAGACTCCACAATATCTGGACCTTCAGGACCTTCTGGACGTTCTGTAGCAGCTGCTTGGAGTTCGAGACTCTGCAGACTTTCTGTAGGTTCTTCAGCTGCATTCAGGATCTCACAGCTTCTGTTTTCTGTCTCCACTTGTTGATCCTGTGCCTCCAGCAGCTTTTCGCTGAGTTCATCCAGAGAAGCCTTCCTGGAAGCCTCCTGCAGCTGTTTCTGGGCCTCCTGCAGTTTAGCCGTCAGCTCCTGGTTTTTGTTTTGTTGCTCCTGCAGTTTAGCCATCAGCTCCTGGTTTTTGTCTTGTTGCTCCTGCAGTTTGGCCTGTCAGCTCCTGGTTTTTGTTTTGTTGCTCCTGCAGTTTAGCCGTCAGCTCCTGGTTTTTGTCTTGTTCTTCCTGCAGTTGAGCTGTCAGCTTCTGATTCTTGTCTTGTGCCTCCTGCAGTTGAGCTGTCAGCTTCCGATTTTCATCTCGTTCCACCGGCAGCTTGGTCCGGTATTCGTCCAGTTGGAGCTTCAGGTCTCGATGTATTTTCTGCTCAACTTTGAGATGGTCGTTAGCCTCCTTCAGTTCGTTCTGGGACGCTGTGAGCTCCATCCTCAGAGAGATCACCTCATCCCTCTGATCCCTGGAGCCGTCCTTCACGTTTGTTTTCCTTCCGTGGAGGAAATCCAGGATGCGGCTCTGGGTCTCAATTTGTAGCTTGAGCTGAGTTCTTTCTGCTGAGTTCCAAGTCCTCATCAGCTCCACTTCGTTCCGTCGGAGGCTCTGAGCAACCGAAGCCTCCCACTCTTCGATCTGCTTCTTCACTCTGGCTTTCACTTGCTGTTTGGCTGCGTTCGCTCTCATCTTGGTTCTGTGTGCCGACAGTCAGTACTGGACCAGAGCTTCCACCCGGCTTTATACACCTTTGGGTGCGTGACATCATAATGACACCTCTGTGACATCATCATGACACCTCTGTGACATCATAATGACACCTCTGTGACATCATCATGACACCTCTGTGACATCATCAACAGAATGTGCCTTCCATCTTTTGACAGTATGCGATTGCCACAGTGACAGCAGGCGAGTTTGAAAGTAAACAGCCACTGAGCAGCTCTGACATCAGTGTTGCTGATGAACCCTGTAGCTCTGGCAGATTTTGGACTTAATATTTGACCAGTTACTGAACACAACATATGCAAAACAACTGCTACTCTAGCGGTGGGTTACATGATATACTCTTACAAACTACTAAACTGAATCTTGATGCACATGAAAACAATGAAAGTGTTTGTTATGATCACCTGCTTTATTATGCATTGTTTATTGTCACGAGGCTACAGCGTGCTGACGGGCCTGTATTGGCAGCCGATGCTAGCGATAGTTAGCTTTCTAGTTTTCTGACATTTATCACATAGTAAACATAAAAGGCGGCACCACAAATTTAAGATAAATGTAACATAAATATATATATGACACTTGTGCACTTTCCTCACCTGCAAATGCAGAAGAAATAGTTTCTGATGAGTATTGGCTCTCTTTGCTGCTATCTTGACTACTCTCATGTTTACTGTTTACTTTGTTGTATGCCAGGAAAACAGCACCAATCTCTCACATTACAGAGCCAATACTGACTACTACTGATGAAAATGGGTGTCGCCCTACAATTACTTAGGATTTTTTTTAACGTGTGACACAAGGCCTTTCAATTTCTATTAATGCAAAAAATAATAGTGGTGGGACCAATAAAATTAGAAGAACTACTAATTCTGGACATCATATGAACTATTAAGATGTCCAGGGTTCCACACTACACCAGAAGATGCAAACCACTCACGAGCAAGAAGAATAGGAAGGCCAGGCTGGAATTTGCCAAAAAGTACAGAGATGGGCATCAAAAAATCAGGGACAAAGTTTTATGGACTGATGAGAAAAAGATGAACCTTTACCAAGGTGATGGAAAGGCTGAAGTTTGGAGAAAGAAAGGATCTACTCATGATCCCAAACATACAAGTTCATCTGTGAAACAGTGGAGGTAATGTCATGGCTTAGGCTCACATGGCTTATTCTGGGATGGCTCATTAATCTTTATTGATGGTGTAACACATGATGGCAGCAGCAAAATGAACCCAGAAGTCTACAGAAACATTTTGTCTGCCAATTTAAAGGAAGATGCAACCACACTGATTGGTGAATGCTTCATCGTGCAGCAAGATAATGACCCAAAACACACTGTAACAAAAGAGTTCATCGGGGGCAAGAAGTAGAAGGTTTTAGACTGGCCAAGTCAATCTCTAGACTTTTTTAATTTTATTTATTTAATTGTTTATTTAATAGGGAAAATGCAATTAACATAGCTTCAATACAGTTCATGAATCCGATGTGTTGCATGTAGAGTTTTAGCTACAGCTAATTCTCAACTCCTGTCCCTAGTTGGGCTTTTAAAACAACCAAAACATACAAGATCACAATCCTTTAAAAGTACAATATACAACAAAAACTAAACAAATACAACCATAACTTACAAAATTAAGTTAAAAATCCTCACAAATCTGTAAAACAAAAGCAAGAGGAAAAGAAAATGTAAAATGTCACAAATCAATCCAAATTAACTATTTAACCTACAACACTATAAAAATGAGTACAGTTCTGGTTTGCTTTAAGCCACTCCTTAACTTTTTTTGTGAAGGTTTTAATATTAGTTATTGATTTTATTTCAGTTGGTAATATGTTCCAAAGTTTGCAACCTTTGATTGAAAAAGCAGACTGTCCAATAGTGGTTCTGCGGCGTTGAATCCTGCAGTTTCCTTCCACCGTGCTTCTCAAATCAACTTAAACCCAATAGTGCTGCATTTACCTGCTAAAGAGGAGACTGAAGGGAGTAACCCCCAAAACAAACAACAACTGAAAGAGGCTGTTGTGAAAATCTGGAAAAGCATCACAAAAGAAGAATGCATAAGTTTGGTGATGTCAGTGGGTCACAGGCTTGATTCAGTTATTGCAAGCAAAGGATTTGAAACTAAATATTAAGTCTTATTCACTTTAATCTGTTTTAAGTGAATCTGTTCCAATATTTTTGCTCACCTAAAAATGTGGTGTTCCATTCCAAATAATGCTATCTTCTAAGTTGTCTATCAGATCCAGATGTAAATACTTGGAAATAAAAGCTGAAATGTTGATCTCTTGTCTCATATTCATCATTTGATGTCAAACCCAAATGTTTTCAGTCTCCAGCAAAAATATGTTATGATCCCTGGTCCGGCCCCTACCCTTCCTTCTCCCTCTTTTCCTCTTTCTCCCTCATCTATAATCTTGTCTCTCTTTCTCTTTGTCTTGTCCCTCTGGCTCCCTCTGTTTGCACCTGTTGGTCTCTGCGTCTGTCTGTCTCCCTTGGTGTCTCTCAGTCACTCTCCTGCATTACCTCTCTGCATTCTGCTGATTGCTGTGACAAGAATCAGCTGCAGTAATCAAGCCATTCAACTCACCTGCGTCCAATCACACATCCAGGTATTTAAGCTCTGTTCATTCATTTACTCTCCACTGGACCATAGCCTCACATTCCTTCCATAGACTCTGATCCTCTCCTGGATTCTGTTTTTCCACTGAGCCCTGCACTTCAGCTCCCCTTGGCCTCAGCCCCCCCGCCCCCCCCCTCCCCCCCCAGATTGTGATTTGTTTTAGCTGTCGGTTTGTTAAGTTACTTCTGACTAGGTTTGATTTAGTTTATTGTTTTCCCCACAATCCAGTTTTCCCTTTTGAGTACTTGGTAGTTCTTGTGTTGTTTAAATAACACCTGTTCCCTATTTTCCTCTTGTCTCCCTGCTTCTGTGTTCTGCGCCTGGGGGTCTCCGATTCCCCCATTACAAAATAAAGGAATTGGCGCCACAGGCACCATGGTGATGCACAGTCTTGGATGGGGGAGTGGAGTACTGATGACACATTGGACACTTTTTCACCTCCCTCTGTAGAGCTCTCCAGTCCTGAAACAGAGCAGTTACAGTACCAGAGTGTGATGCAGCTGGTCAGGGATGCTCTGGATGGGTCCATCGCTAGAAGCTCACCAGGATCATTGCAGACAAGTTGATTTTTCTCATCTCGTCCGAAGAAGAGGCTGATCTACAGTGGCAAATATACTCCAGTTAGTGTGTTGAAACCAGAGTTGTAGTGCAGAATCAGCTTCCTCTGCCGTCATCTTAATTCTTCTTACTGCTGGTTTCACACTTTAGTTAAGTGGGTGAGTAGTTGGGGAGAAGGTACACTAATATCTGTTTTAGTTAACATGACTATTTAGATGCATTTTAAGTCCATTTCAGTGGTCAATCATGCAGCTTTCTGCTCTTACAGGCAATGAAATTTGAAATAGATCTCATGAAATTTTCTTTTGTAGTTGATTCCTAGCTAGAAATTGTTTTGATCGTGTGAATTTGTAAATCTAAAACGGAACAATATTGATTATCATATTTAGAAATGAAAAGCAGGTTATCATGTGCTTTAAGTGAACATGAATTCAATCTTGTATTCGAAACTATATGACATAATATCACATCAACTTGCTATGAAGAAAAGAAAACATCCATAAACAGTGACATTTCATTGTGAACTGGCTGATTTCATCAAACTGAAGAAGTTCTTGTGATTTGACTGAAAGCATGAATATAATTCTGTCTTGTCTTGTCTTTACAAATCTTATCAGTTAGTAGATAAACATTGTGAAGACATTTGTTTGATGTAGTAAAAAATGAGCTTGTGTTCTGAGTGCATCTGATTTTCGAGAAGGACATCAGAGACAGAGACATTTTGCCACATACTGAAATTACCACAACTGACCAAAATAAATCTTATCTTATCTCAGAAAGTGACCAAAAATCTAAACTGAACAAAATGAATTTTAAAAAAAAATAAATAAATAAAAGGCAAAAACTTACTTAAAGAGTACAGAAAAATTTGGAACCCAGTTGAGAACCGCTTTGTGTTTTAAATCACAATTACAAAGGATCTGAGTACTTGGTACAGAAGAAAAGCATTACAAAAGTCTTTGCTGATCTAAACTGAAGATGCTGTTTGGGACATGGGGTAATATACTCAAAAACAGCTTGTGCCATTCATCTGAGCTGACTGCACATGAGAATCATGAAGTTCTTTTGTCCTGAAACTGAACAACCTTGACTTGACCTCTTTTATTTGGATGTCTGTTTTTGTTCCTGTGCAAAATCGGCAGATGTACCCACCAGAAAAGCTCTCCTTAAAACCAGCTATGCTGTGAGCACCCAAGTTATCTGCCACAACAACCTGAATCGTTCCTTTAAGACATCTGCCGAGAAATGGAACGAAAACACCATCTTGCTCCATTGTTTTCACATCTTGGAGAAGAGGATATCAGATCCTGTCATAACCGTACTTGTTTACATCATCAGTTTTACACAGGATTGCCAAATCAATTGACAACAGCCATGAATGTGAGCCTGGAGGCAAATTGCCCAAAGTCCAGTAGATTCCACAAAGTTTATGCTTCCTGCAAGAAGTACCCAGAGGATTGCACACCTCAAAATCATCCACATACAAACTTAACAAAATTCTCAACTCATTCTCTGACAGAAAACTGTTTTCCTGAAAGTGTGAACCATCTTGAGAAGACTTGTAAGTATGTCGCTCATCAGTAGCCCTATTACTCTGCTGTGTTCTATGGTTTTCAACCACTTTTTCTACAACATCTCGCCTATCTAAGAGCTGCTGCAAAGACTTCAGTATAGGCACATACTGAAAACTTCTTTTTTCTTTGGAATCAAGAATGTACTCGATGGGTTCTACCACATTAAAGCTTTCTTTGTAACACTGGTTGCGGAGATGGCATGTGCTAAGGGGGCCGCCCTTCCCTATGGCTGTGAGCAAGGGGCTAGATGTGTTGAGAGCACTGGCCAGCGTAAGTTATTCCTCCTTTCTCGGTTTTCAATGTCGTCAGGTTTCCGTCCAAGCCGTTCCATCTCCTCTCTGGTGGCGGGGGGCCTCTCCCGGAACTCCTGATTAGCCTCCTCCAAAAATGCTAGACGACTCTCAACGTGGTTCAGACGCTCAAAAATTTCGGGCAGCTTTGTTTCTGTGGCCAGTGCTGATCGCTTTGTATCATCTAGCTTCTTATCTTGGGTCTCAGACGTGTCTTTAATAAGTTTTGCTAGCCTGGAGAGCTCCCTTGCCACCTCGCTGTCGGTACCAGCAGGTGCTTTGTTGCTAGCTAGCGGCATGTCGGTGCTGTTAACCTTGTTAGCTTGCTCACTAGCCCTCATGTTGGCTGAGGCGAAACTTGAAAATATCTTCGAATTTCCGGATTTCTTTTGACCTCCCTGGGGCATCTTGCTTTACCTTGCCAGAGAAGTGCGTGTAGCCTCGAAGCTCTGCGCCTTTGCGGAGTTAATTAAAAGGTTTAAGTGCAGGGTGAGCGGAGCGAGAACTTCAGGCATCCATCTTCATTGCCTGCGTCATGTGACTCCCAAAGCATTTTTTTTTAAGATTGTACTGAATGTTTGAAAAAAAAAAAAACAACATTAATTTTACAGTTAAAAAAATGTTTGTGGTATAATTTTTAATAGAAATTGCTCTTATTTCACAGATTTTAACTGTTTGGCTAAAATGCAGAAAATATCAAGAAAAATCACATTTAAAAAACACATCAACTCACATATTAACCCTAAAAAACTGGACAAAACTCAAAATGATTCACTGTTATTTTACACATTTTCTCTTTTAGTTTCCTCATCAAATAATTCCTATTTGGCACTGTTTCACTTTGACTACTTGTATTAAAAATAGATCTGGAAGCATCATAATTTGAATTCATATGGTTAAATTTCAATACTAATAATTATTATAATCCAATAAAAATGGAATCTGAATAATTTAATTTGCAGTTTAACTTGAATAATCATGTATTTTTTAAAAAAATAATTCAAATCATGAATTGAAGTTGTATTACTCCATTTAAAGAATTCTGTTTTAAAATTTTAATTTCAATCACATAATTTGAATTTATGTTAAATTAAATATGTTTATTAAAACTGAAATTGAATAGAAAAAAGAATGCGGAACAGAAGACTAAAACTAATTCAAGCTGAAAGTAAACTTCACGTGAAAACAAAACAAGTCTGTGAAAGTGGTTCAGAAGTGATTTAAAAGATGGCAGCTCGTTAAATAGTGTTCAGAATCAACAAGTCAGATTATTTTTGCATTTATTATTTCTTATAAAAAATGTTTGCCCTTCATCGCTGCTTTTGTGCTTTTTGTTGATTTTTTTTAACAGCAGCTCTGATGAAGTATTCCTAGATACTAAACCTTCTAAACTAAACTTCTGAGCCCAGACGACCATCATCATGTATCTGGAGATCAGATGTCTCCGTAGACCAAAAATCTGCTGTAGCAGTCACTCTGGAATAGTGATGAACAGACACCTGCCCATCACAATCAGTCACAATCAGTCACAATCAGTTGCAGTCAGTCACTTCCATATTATTGGACCTTCTCGCAGTCACTCTCAACACCTCAGCCAATCACCTCTCACACCTGGAATCCACCCCTGTTCCTTTGTTTGAAGCCCATCAGCTTCATTCAGTCACAGACAGTCACTGAACAGCAGGATCACCCCACAGCACTCATCTCTGGAAACCATTCACTTTTTACAAGCCTGGAAACCTGGAAATCACAGCATCAAAGAGGACGTGAGTTTCAAACTCCTGTTAAGCATGTTGGAAGTTGGTTATTATGCCATGGCTCATTATAATACTCATGCTAATGCTAACAGGCCTGCAACTGCCTTTGGATTTCTGGATGTCACCCACCTGAACCCACATTGTGCTGAACATTGAATATTGGTGAGCAACTAATATGACGAATGACTGATGATGATGATGATAATTATTAAGCCTGTCTGCTGAACAGGTTAGGCTTGAACTGATGGCGAGCTACCCTGGACCAAACTGGACAACCGTCTGACATGTTTCACCCCTTCACCCACCCCACTCATTGGCAGGTCTAAAGCCCCACAGCTTCATCCCTTCCAGAATGGTGTGGTAGGACTTTGTTGGACTTTGTTGGATTTGTTGGATTTGTTGGACTTTGTAAGAATTTGTTGGAACTGTTTATTGAATCAGCTTATTGTTCACTTCAACCAGGAATTGTCAGTGGAGTATTGATAATTGAACTAAGCACATAGTCACTTTATATTGTTGACAGTGAAGCTGCTTATTCTTAATTGGATTGATTGAAGGACAGGTGAAGGTTGATTTTTTTGATTTTCTGATTCTGATTTTCTGTTATTGTTTTTGAGTTTTGTATTATTATTTTGATCATTGTTGTTGCCTTGATATATTCAAGTATTTTCTGTTGATTATTTTTTAATAAATTACCGGTAAACAAATTTTTGTGTTTGTCTTCATTAATTTTCACACAGCTCCCAGAGCCGAACCTTATCCTAGCCCATAGCCCAACTAATGGTAGTCTATTTCCATGTGCAAGTGCTACACTGCTCTCCGGCGGCTCAAGACGATCACGATGATCATCATCATCATCATCATCTTCTGCTCTTGCACAGCCGAATGTAAACAACCTCAGAAACCAGTTGGACTTCTTCTTTTTCTTCTTCCTGTCTGTCTTTTTCAGCTGTGGAAGCTCATCTTCTTCTTCTTCTTCTTCTGCGTTGTTTTCAGCAGGAGCCTCGTCTGCTGTGGTTTCTCCAGTTGAGGACATCTGGTTTCCGTCTCCGTTACCTGGCCGGTCTGGGAGACGTCCACTTTATTCTCCTCTAACTCTTCTTCAGAATCATCAGCTTCATCTGAAGACTCCACAATATCTGGACCTTCAGGACCTTCTGGACGTTCTGTAGCAGCTGCTTGGAGTTCGAGACTCTGCAGACTTTCTGTAGGCTCTTCAGCTGCATTCAGGATCTCACAGCTTCTGTTTTCTGTCTCCACTTGTTGATCCTGTGCCTCCAGCAGCTTTTCGCTGAGTTCATCCAGAGAAGCCTTCCTGGAAGCCTCCTGCAGCTGTTTCTGGGCCTCCTGCAGTTTAGCCGTCAGCTCCTGGTTTTTGTTTGTTGCTCCTGCAGTTTAGCCATCAGCTCCTGGTTTTTGTCTTGTTGCTCCTGCAGTTTGGCTGTCAGCTCCTGGTTTTTGTTTTGTTGCTCCTGCAGTTTAGCCGTCAGCTCCTGGTTTTTGTCTTGTTCTTCCTGCAGTTGAGCTGTCAGCTTCTGATTCTTGTCTTGTGCCTCCTGCAGTTGAGCTGTCAGCTTCCGATTTTCATCTCGTTCCACCGGCAGCTTGGTCCGGTATTCGTCCAGTTGGAGCTTCAGGTCTCGATGTATTTTCTGCTCAACTTTGAGATGGTCGTTAGCCTCCTTCAGTTCGTTCTGGGACGCTGTGAGCTCCATCCTCAGAGAGATCACCTCATCCCTCTGATCCCTGGAGCCGTCCTTCACGTTTGTTTTCCTTCCGTGGAGGAAATCCAGGATGCGGCTCTGGGTCTCAATTTGTAGCTTGAGCTGAGTTCTTTCTGCTGAGTTCCAAGTCCTCATCAGCTCCACTTCGTTCCGTCGGAGGCTCTGAGCAACCGAAGCCTCCCACTCTTCGATCTGCTTCTTCACTCTGGCTTTCACTTGCCTGTTTGGCTGCGTTCGCTCTCATCTTGGTTCTGTGTGCCGACAGTCAGTACTGGACCAGAGCTTCCACCCGCTTTATACACCTTTGGGGTGCGTGACATCATAATGACACCTCTGTGACATCATCATGACACCTCTGTGACATCATAATGACACCTCTGTGACATCATCATGACACCTCTGTGACATCATCAACAGAATGTGCCTTCCATCTTTTGACAGTATGCGATTGCCACAGTGACAGCAGGCGAGTTTGAAAGTAAACAGCCACTGAGCAGCTCTGACATCAGTGTTGCTGATGAACCCTGTAGCTCTGGCAGATTTTGGACTTTAATATTTGACCAGTTACTGAACACAACATATGCAAAACAACTGCTACTCTAGCGGTGGGTTACATGATATACTCTTACAAACTACTAAACTGAATCTTGATGCACATGAAAACAATGAAAGTGTTTGTTATGATCACCTGCTTTATTATGCATTGTTTATTGTCACGAGGCTACAGCGTGCTGACGGGCCTGTATTGGCAGCCGATGCTAGCGATAGTTAGCTTTCTAGTTTTCTGACATTTATCACATAGTAAACATAAAAGGCGGCACCACAAATTTAAGATAAATGTAACATAAATATATATATGACACTTGTGCACTTTCCTCACCTGCAAATGCAGAAGAAATAGTTTCTGATGGAGTATTGGCTCTCTTTGCTGCTATCTTGACTACTCTCATGTTTACTGTTTACTTTGTTGTATGCCAGGGAAAACAGCACCAATCTCTCACATTACAGAGCCAATACTGACTACTACTGATGAAAATGGGTGTCGCCCTACAATTACTTAGGATTTTTTTTAACGTGTGACACAAGGCCTTTCAATTTCTATTAATGCAAAAAATAATAGTGGTGGGACCAATAAAATTAGAAGAACTACTAATTCTGGACATCATATGAACTATTAAGATGTCCAGGGTTCCACACTACACCAGAAGATGCAAACCACTCACGAGCAAGAAGAATAGGAAGGCCAGGCTGGAATTTGCCAAAAAGTACAGAGATGGGCATCAAAAAATCAGGGACAAAGTTTTATGGACTGATGAGAAAAAGATGAACCTTTACCAAGGTGATGGAAAGGCTGAAGTTTGGAGAAAGAAAGGATCTACTCATGATCCCAAACATACAAGTTCATCTGTGAAACAGTGGAGGTAATGTCATGGGCTTAGGCTCACATGGCTTATTCTGGGATGGCTCATTAATCTTTATTGATGGTGTAACACATGATGGCAGCAGCAAAATGAACCCAGAAGTCTACAGAAACATTTTGTCTGCCAATTTAAAGGAAGATGCAACCACACTGATTGGTGAATGCTTCATCGTGCAGCAAGATAATGACCCAAAACACACTGTAACAAAAGAGTTCATCGGGGGGCAAGAAGTAGAAGGTTTTAGACTGGCCAAGTCAATCTCTAGACTTTTTTAATTTTATTTATTTAATTGTTTATTTAATAGGGAAAAATGCAATTAACATAGCTTCAATACAGTTCATGAATCCGATGTGTTGCATGTAGAGTTTTAGCTACAGCTAATTCTCAACTCCTGTCCCTAGTTGGGCTTTTAAAACAACCAAAACATACAAGATCACAATCCTTTAAAAGTACAATATACAACAAAAACTAAACAAATACAACCATAACTTACAAAATTAAGTTAAAAATCCTCACAAATCTGTAAAACAAAAGCAAGAGGAAAAGAAAATGTAAAATGTCACAAATCAATCCAAATTAACTATTTAACCTACAACACTATAAAAATGAGTACAGTTCTGGTTTGCTTTAAGCCACTCCTTAACTTTTTTTGTGAAGGTTTTAATATTAGTTATTGATTTTATTTCAGTTGGTAATATGTTCCAAAGTTTGCAACCTTTGATTGAAAAAGCAGACTGTCCAATAGTGGTTCTGCGGCGTTGAATCCTGCAGTTTCCTTCCACCGTGCTTCTCAAATCAACTTAAACCCAATAGTGCTGCATTTACCTGCTAAAGAGGAGACTGAAGGGAGTAACCCCCAAAACAAACAACAACTGAAAGAGGCTGTTGTGAAAATCTGGAAAAGCATCACAAAAGAAGAATGCATAAGTTTGGTGATGTCATTGGGTAACAGGCTTGATTCAGTTATTGCAAGCAAAGGATTTGAAACTAAATATTAAGTCTTATTCACTTTAATCTGTTTTAAGTGAATCTGTTCCAATATTTTTGCTCACCTAAAAATGTGGTGTTCCATTCCAAATAATGCTATCTTCTAAGTTGTCTATCAGATCCAGATGTAAATACTTGGAAATAAAAGCTGAAATGTTTGATCTCTTGTCTCATATTCATCATTTGATGTCAAACCCAAATGTTTTCAGTCCTCCAGCAAAAATATGTTATGATCCCTGGTCCGCCCCTGCCCTTCCTTCTCCCTCTTTTCCTCTTTCTCCCTCATCTATAATCTTGTCTCTCTTTCTCTTTGTCTTGTCCCTCTGGCTCCCTCTGTTTGCACCTGTTGGTCTCTGCGTCTGTCTGTCTCCCTTGGTGTCTCTCAGTCACTCTCCTGCATTACCTCTCTGCATTCTGCTGATTGCTGTGACAAGAATCAGCTGCAGTAATCAAGCCATTCAACTCACCTGCGTCCAATCACACATCCAGGTATTTAAGCTCTGTTCATTCATTTACTCTCCACTGGACCATAGCCTCACATTCCTTCATAGACTCTGATCCTCTCCTGGATTCTGTTTTTCCACTGAGCCCTGCCACTTCAGCTCCCCATGGTCTCAGCCCCCCCCCCCCCCCAGATTGTGATTTGTTTAGCTGTCGGTTTGTTAAGTTACTTCTGACTAGGTTTGATTTAGTTTATTGGTTTTCCCCACAATCCAGTTTCCCTTTTGAGTACTTGTAGTTCTTGTGTTGTTTAATAACACCTGTCCCTATTTTCCTCTTGTCTCCCTGCTTCTGTGTTCTGCGCCTGGGTTCTCCGATTCCCCCATTACAAAATAAAGGAATTGGCGCCACAGGCACCAATGGTGATGCACAGTCTTGATGGGGGAGTGGAGTACTGATGACACATTGGACACTTTTCACCTCCCTCTGTAGAGCTCTCCAGTCTGAAACAGAGCAGTTACAGTACCAGAGTGTGATGCAGCTGGTCAGGATGCTCTGGATGGTCCATCGCTAGAAGCTCACCAGGATCATTGCAGACAAGTTGATTTTTCTCAGTCTCGTCCGGAAGAAGAGGCTGATCTACAGTGGCAAATATACTCCAGTTAGTGTGTTGAAACCAGAGTTGTAGTGCAGAATCAGCTTCCTCTGCCGTCATCTTAATTCTTCTTACTGCTGGTTTCACACTTTAGTTAAGTGGTGAGTAGTTGGGGAGAAGGTACACTAATATCTGTTTTAGTTAACATGACTATTTAGATGCATTTTAAGTCCATTTCAGTGGTCAATCATGCAGCTTTCTGCTCTTACAGGCAATGAAATTTGAAATAGATCTCATGAAATTTCTTTTGTAGTTGATTCCTAGCTAGAAATTGTTTTGATCGTGTGAATTTGTAAATCTAAAACGGAACAATATTGATTATCATATTTAGAAATGAAAAGCAGGTTATCATGTGCTTTAAGTGAACATGAATTCAATCTTGTATTCGAAACTATATGACATAATATCACATCAACTTTGCTATGAAGAAAAGAAACATCCATAAACAGTGACATTTCATTGTGAACTGGCTGATTTCATCAAACTGAAGAAGTTCTTGTGATTTGACTGAAAGCATGAATATAATTCTGTCTTGTCTTGTCTTTACAAATCTTATCAGTTAGTAGATAAACATTGTGAAGACATTTGTTTGATGTAGTAAAAAATGAGCTTGTGTTCTGAGTGCATCTGATTTTCGAGAAGGACATCAGAGACAGAGACATTTTGCCACATACTGAAATTACCACAACTGACCAAAATAAATCTTATCTTATCTCAGAAAGTGACCAAAAATCTAAACTGAACAAAATGAATTAAAAAAAAATAAATAAATAAAAGGCAAAAACTTACTTAAAGAGTACAGAAAAATTTGGAACCCAGTTGAGAACCGCTTTGTGTTTTAAATCACAATTACAAAGGATCTGAGTACTTGGTACAGAAGAAAAGCATTACAAAAGTCTTTGCTGATCTAAACTGAAGATGCTGTTTGGGACATGGGGTAATATACTCAAAAACAGCTTGTGCCATTCATCTGAGCTGACTGCACATGAGAATCATGAAGCTCTTTTGTCCTGAAACTGAACAACCTTGACTTGACTTGACCTCTTTTATTTGGATGTCTGTTTTTGTTCCTGTGCAAAATCGGCAGATGTACCCACCAGAAAAGCTCTCCTTAAAACCAGCTATGCTGTGAGCACCCAAGTTATCTGCCACAACAACCTGAATCGTTCCTTTAAGACATCTGCCGAGAAATGGAACGAAAACACCATCTTGCTCCATTGTTTTCACATCTTGGAGAAGAGGATATCAGATCCTGTCATAACCGTACTTGTTTACATCATCAGTTTTACACAGGATTGCCAAATCAATTGACAACAGCCATGAATGTGAGCCTGGAGGCAAATTGCCCAAAGTCCAGTAGATTCCACAAAGTTTATGCTTCCTGCAAGAAGTACCCAGAGGATTGCACACCTCAAAATCATCCACATACAAACTTAACAAAATTCTCAACTCATTCTCTGACAGAAAACTGTTTTCCTGAAAGTGTGAACCATCTTGAGAAGACTTGTAAGTATGTCGCTCATCAGTAGCCCTATTACTCTGCTGTGTTCTATGGTTTTCAACCACTTTTTCTACAACATCTCGCCTATCTAAGAGCTGCTGCAAAGACTTCAGTATAGGCACATACTGAAAACTTCTTTTTTCTTTGGAATCAAGAATGTACTCGATGGGTTCTACCACATTAAAGCTTTCTTTGTAACACTGGTTGCGGAGATGGCATGTGCTAAGAGGGGCCGCCCTTCCCTATGGCTGTGAGCAAGGGGCTAGATGTGTTGAGAGCACTGGCCAGCGTAAGTTATTCCTCCTTTCTCGGTTTTCAATGTCGTCAGGTTTCCGTCCAAGCCGTTCCATCTCCTCTCTGGTGGCGGGGGGCCTCTCCCGGAACTCCTGATTAGCCTCCTCCAAAAATGCTAGACGACTCTCAACGTGGTTCAGACGCTCAAAAATTTCGGGCAGCTTTGTTTCTGTGGCCAGTGCTGATCGCTTTGTATCATCTAGCTTCTTATCTTGGGTCTCAGACGTGTCTTTAATAAGTTTTGCTAGCCTGGAGAGCTCCCTTGCCACCTCGCTGTCGGTACCAGCAGGTGCTTTGTTGCTAGCTAGCGGCATGTCGGCGCTGTTAACCTTGTTAGCTTGCTCACTAGCCCTCATGTTGGCTGAGGCGAAACTTGAAAATATCTTCGAATTTCCGGATTTCTTTTGACCTCCCTGGGGCATCTTGCTTTACCTTGCCAGAGAAGTGCGTGTAGCCTCGAAGCTCTGCGCCTTTGCGGAGTTAATTAAAAGTTTAAGTGCAGGGTGAGCGGAGCGAGAACTTCAGGCATCCATCTTCATTGCCTGCGTCATGTGACTCCCAAAGCATTTTTTTTTAAGATTGTACTGAATGTTTGAAAAAAAAAAAAAACAACATTAATTTTACAGTTAAAAAAATGTTTGTGGTATAATTTTTAATAGAAATTGCTCTTATTTCACAGATTTTAACTGTTTGGCTAAAATGCAGAAAATATCAAGAAAAATCACATTTAAAAAACACATCAACTCACATATTAACCCTAAAAAACTGGACAAAACTCAAAATGATTCACTGTTATTTTACACATTTTCTCTTTTAGTTTCCTCATCAAATAATTCCTATTTGGCACTGTTTCACTTTGACTACTTGTATTAAAAATAGATCTGGAAGCATCATAATTTGAATTCATATGGTTAAATTTCAATACTAATAATTATTATAATCCAATAAAAATGGAATCTGAATAATTTAATTTGCAGTTTAACTTGAATAATCATGTATTTTTTAAAAAAATAATTCAAATCATGAATTGAAGTTGTATTACTCCATTTAAAGAATTCTGTTTTAAAATTTTAATTTCAATCACATAATTTGAATTTATGTTAAATTAAATATGTTTATTAAAACTGAAATTGAATAGAAAAAAGAATGCGGAACAGAAGACTAAAACTAATTCAAGCTGAAAGTAAACTTCACGTGAAAACAAAACAAGTCTGTGAAAGTGGTTCAGAAGTGATTTAAAAGATGGCAGCTCGTTAAATAGTGTTCAGAATCAACAAGTCAGATTATTTTTGCATTTATTATTTCTTATAAAAAATGTTTGCCCTTCATCGCTGCTTTAGTGCTTTTTTGTTGATTTTTTTAACAGCAGCTCTGATGAAGTATTCCTAGATACTAAACCTTCTAAACTAAACTTCTGAGCCCAGACGACCATCATCATGTATCTGGAGATCAGATGTCTCCGTAGACCAAAAATCTGCTGTAGCAGTCACTCTGGAATAGTGATGAACAGACACCTGCCCATCACAATCAGTCACAATCAGTCACAATCAGTCACAATCAGTTGCAGTCAGTCACTTCCATATTATTGGACCTTCTCGCAGTCACTCTCAACACCTCAGCCAATCACCTCTCACACCTGGAATCCACCCCTGTTCCTTTGTTTGAAGCCCATCAGCTTCATTCAGTCACAGACAGTCACTGAACAGCAGGATCACCCCACAGCACTCATCTCTGGAAACCATTCACTTTTTACAAGCCTGGAAACCTGGAAATCACAGCATCAAAGAGGACGTGAGTTCAAACTCCTGTTAAGCATGTTGGAAGTTGGTTATTATGCCATGGCTCATTATAATACTCATGCTAATGCTAACAGGCCTGCAACTGCCTTTGGATTTCTGGATGTCACCCACCTGAACCCACATTGTGCTGAACATTGAATATTGGTGAGCAACTAATATGACGAATGACTGATGATGATGATGATAATTATTAAGCCTGTCTGCTGAACAGGTTAGGCTTGAACTGATGGCGAGCTACCCTGGACCAAACTGGACAACCGTCTGACATGTTTCACCCCTTCACCCACCCCACTCATTGGCAGGTCTAAAGCCCCACAGCTTCATCCCTTCCAGAATGGTGTGGTAGGACTTTGTTGGACTTTGTTGGATTTGTTGGATTTGTTGGACTTTGTAAGAATTTGTTGGAACTGTTTATTGAATCAGCTTATTGTTCACTTCAACCAGGAATTGTCAGTGGAGTATTGATAATTGAACTAAGCACATAGTCACTTTATATTGTTGACAGTGAAGCTGCTTATTCTTAATTGGATTGATTGAAGGACAGGTGAAGGTTGATTTTTTTGATTTTCTGATTCTGATTTTCTGTTATTGTTTTGAGTTTTGTATTATTATTTTGATCATTGTTGTTGCCTTGATATATTCAAGTATTTTCTGTTGATTATTTTTAATAAATTACCGGTAAACAAATTTTTGTGTTTGTCTTCATTAATTTTCACACAGCTCCCAGAGCCGAACCTTATCCTAGCCCGTAGCCCATAGCCCAACTAATGGTAGTCTATTTCCATGTGCAAGTGCTACACTGCTCTCCGGCGGCTCAAGACGATCACGATGATCATCATCATCATCATCATCTTCTGCTCTTGCACAGCCGAATGTAAACAACCTCAGAAACCAGTTGGACTTCTTCTTTTTCTTCTTCCTGTCTGTCTTTTTCAGCTGTGGAAGCTCATCTTCTTCTTCTTCTTCTTCTGCGTTGTTTTCAGCAGGAGCCTCGTCTGCTGTGGTTTCTCCAGTTGAGGAACATCTGGTTTCCGTCTCCGTTACCTGGCCGGTCTGGGAGACGTCCACTTTATTCTCCTCTAACTCTTCTTCAGAATCATCAGCTTCATCTGAAGACTCCACAATATCTGGACCTTCAGGACCTTCTGGACGTTCTGTAGCAGCTGCTTGGAGTTCGAGACTCTGCAGACTTTCTGTAGGTTCTTCAGCTGCATTCAGGATCTCACAGCTTCTGTTTTCTGTCTCCACTTGTTGATCCTGTGCCTCCAGCAGCTTTTCGCTGAGTTCATCCAGAGAAGCCTTCCTGGAAGCCTCCTGCAGCTGTTTCTGGGCCTCCTGCAGTTTAGCCGTCAGCTCCTGGTTTTTGTTTTGTTGCTCCTGCAGTTTAGCCATCAGCTCCTGGTTTTTGTCTTGTTGCTCCTGCAGTTTGGCTGTCAGCTCCTGGTTTTTGTTTTGTTGCTCCTGCAGTTTAGCCGTCAGCTCCTGGTTTTTGTCTTGTTCTTCCTGCAGTTGAGCTGTCAGCTTCTGATTCTTGTCTTGTGCCTCCTGCAGTTGAGCTGTCAGCTTCCGATTTTCATCTCGTTCCACCGGCAGCTTGGTCCGGTATTCGTCCAGTTGGAGCTTCAGGTCTCGATGTATTTTCTGCTCAACTTTGAGATGGTCGTTAGCCTCCTTCAGTTCGTTCTGGGACGCTGTGAGCTCCATCCTCAGAGAGATCACCTCATCCCTCTGATCCCTGGAGCCGTCCTTCACGTTTGTTTTCCTTCCGTGGAGGAAATCCAGGATGCGGCTCTGGGTCTCAATTTGTAGCTTGAGCTGAGTTCTTTCTGCTGAGTTCCAAGTCCTCATCAGCTCCACTTCGTTCCGTCGGAGGCTCTGAGCAACCGAAGCCTCCCACTCTTCGATCTGCTTCTTCACTCTGGCTTTCACTTGCTGTTTGGCTGCGTTCGCTCTCATCTTGGTTCTGTGTGCCGACAGTCAGTACTGGACCAGAGCTTCCACCCGGCTTTATACACCTTTGGGTGCGTGACATCATAATGACACCTCTGTGACATCATCATGACACCTCTGTGACATCATAATGACACCTCTGTGACATCATCATGACACCTCTGTGACATCATCAACAGAATGTGCCTTCCATCTTTTGACAGTATGCGATTGCCACAGTGACAGCAGGCGAGTTTGAAAGTAAACAGCCACTGAGCAGCTCTGACATCAGTGTTGCTGATGAACCCTGTAGCTCTGGCAGATTTTGGACTTAATATTTGACCAGTTACTGAACACAACATATGCAAAACAACTGCTACTCTAGCGGTGGGTTACATGATATACTCTTACAAACTACTAAACTGAATCTTGATGCACATGAAAACAATGAAAGTGTTTGTTATGATCACCTGCTTTATTATGCATTGTTTATTGTCACGAGGCTACAGCGTGCTGACGGGCCTGTATTGGCAGCCGATGCTAGCGATAGTTAGCTTTCTAGTTTTCTGACATTTATCACATAGTAAACATAAAAGGCGGCACCACAAATTTAAGATAAATGTAACATAAATATATATATGACACTTGTGCACTTTCCTCACCTGCAAATGCAGAAGAAATAGTTTCTGATGAGTATTGGCTCTCTTTGCTGCTATCTTGACTACTCTCATGTTTACTGTTTACTTTGTTGTATGCCAGGAAAACAGCACCAATCTCTCACATTACAGAGCCAATACTGACTACTACTGATGAAAATGGGTGTCGCCCTACAATTACTTAGGATTTTTTTTAACGTGTGACACAAGGCCTTTCAATTTCTATTAATGCAAAAAATAATAGTGGTGGGACCAATAAAATTAGAAGAACTACTAATTCTGGACATCATATGAACTATTAAGATGTCCAGGGTTCCACACTACACCAGAAGATGCAAACCACTCACGAGCAAGAAGAATAGGAAGGCCAGGCTGGAATTTGCCAAAAAGTACAGAGATGGGCATCAAAAAATCAGGGACAAAGTTTTATGGACTGATGAGAAAAAGATGAACCTTTACCAAGGTGATGGAAAGGCTGAAGTTTGGAGAAAGAAAGGATCTACTCATGATCCCAAACATACAAGTTCATCTGTGAAACAGTGGAGGTAATGTCATGGCTTAGGCTCACATGGCTTATTCTGGGATGGCTCATTAATCTTTATTGATGGTGTAACACATGATGGCAGCAGCAAAATGAACCCAGAAGTCTACAGAAACATTTTGTCTGCCAATTTAAAGGAAGATGCAACCACACTGATTGGTGAATGCTTCATCGTGCAGCAAGATAATGACCCAAAACACACTGTAACAAAAGAGTTCATCGGGGGCAAGAAGTAGAAGGTTTTAGACTGGCCAAGTCAATCTCTAGACTTTTTTAATTTTATTTATTTAATTGTTTATTTAATAGGGAAAATGCAATTAACATAGCTTCAATACAGTTCATGAATCCGATGTGTTGCATGTAGAGTTTTAGCTACAGCTAATTCTCAACTCCTGTCCCTAGTTGGGCTTTTAAAACAACCAAAACATACAAGATCACAATCCTTTAAAAGTACAATATACAACAAAAACTAAACAAATACAACCATAACTTACAAAATTAAGTTAAAAATCCTCACAAATCTGTAAAACAAAAGCAAGAGGAAAAGAAAATGTAAAATGTCACAAATCAATCCAAATTAACTATTTAACCTACAACACTATAAAAATGAGTACAGTTCTGGTTTGCTTTAAGCCACTCCTTAACTTTTTTTGTGAAGGTTTTAATATTAGTTATTGATTTTATTTCAGTTGGTAATATGTTCCAAAGTTTGCAACCTTTGATTGAAAAAGCAGACTGTCCAATAGTGGTTCTGCGGCGTTGAATCCTGCAGTTTCCTTCCACCGTGCTTCTCAAATCAACTTAAACCCAATAGTGCTGCATTTACCTGCTAAAGAGGAGACTGAAGGGAGTAACCCCCAAAACAAACAACAACTGAAAGAGGCTGTTGTGAAAATCTGGAAAAGCATCACAAAAGAAGAATGCATAAGTTTGGTGATGTCAGTGGGTCACAGGCTTGATTCAGTTATTGCAAGCAAAGGATTTGAAACTAAATATTAAGTCTTATTCACTTTAATCTGTTTTAAGTGAATCTGTTCCAATATTTTTGCTCACCTAAAAATGTGGTGTTCCATTCCAAATAATGCTATCTTCTAAGTTGTCTATCAGATCCAGATGTAAATACTTGGAAATAAAAGCTGAAATGTTGATCTCTTGTCTCATATTCATCATTTGATGTCAAACCCAAATGTTTTCAGTCTCCAGCAAAAATATGTTATGATCCCTGGTCCGGCCCCTACCCTTCCTTCTCCCTCTTTTCCTCTTTCTCCCTCATCTATAATCTTGTCTCTCTTTCTCTTTGTCTTGTCCCTCTGGCTCCCTCTGTTTGCACCTGTTGGTCTCTGCGTCTGTCTGTCTCCCTTGGTGTCTCTCAGTCACTCTCCTGCATTACCTCTCTGCATTCTGCTGATTGCTGTGACAAGAATCAGCTGCAGTAATCAAGCCATTCAACTCACCTGCGTCCAATCACACATCCAGGTATTTAAGCTCTGTTCATTCATTTACTCTCCACTGGACCATAGCCTCACATTCCTTCATAGACTCTGATCCTCTCCTGGATTCTGTTTTTCCACTGAGCCCTGCCACTTCAGCTCCCCATGGCCTCAGCCCCCCCCCCCCCCAGATTGTGATTTGTTTAGCTGTCGGTTTGTTAAGTTACTTCTGACTAGGTTTGATTTAGTTTATTGGTTTTCCCCACAATCCAGTTTCCCTTTTGAGTACTTGTAGTTCTTGTGTTGTTTAATAACACCTGTCCCTATTTTCCTCTTGTCTCCCTGCTTCTGTGTTCTGCGCCTGGGTTCTCCGATTCCCCCATTACAAAATAAAGGAATTGGCGCCACAGGCACCAATGGTGATGCACAGTCTTGATGGGGGAGTGGAGTACTGATGACACATTGGACACTTTTCACCTCCCTCTGTAGAGCTCTCCAGTCTGAAACAGAGCAGTTACAGTACCAGAGTGTGATGCAGCTGGTCAGGATGCTCTGGATGGTCCATCGCTAGAAGCTCACCAGGATCATTGCAGACAAGTTGATTTTTCTCAGTCTCGTCCGGAAGAAGAGGCTGATCTACAGTGGCAAATATACTCCAGTTAGTGTGTTGAAACCAGAGTTGTAGTGCAGAATCAGCTTCCTCTGCCGTCATCTTAATTCTTCTTACTGCTGGTTTCACACTTTAGTTAAGTGGTGAGTAGTTGGGGAGAAGGTACACTAATATCTGTTTTAGTTAACATGACTATTTAGATGCATTTTAAGTCCATTTCAGTGGTCAATCATGCAGCTTTCTGCTCTTACAGGCAATGAAATTTGAAATAGATCTCATGAAATTTCTTTTGTAGTTGATTCCTAGCTAGAAATTGTTTTGATCGTGTGAATTTGTAAATCTAAAACGGAACAATATTGATTATCATATTTAGAAATGAAAAGCAGGTTATCATGTGCTTTAAGTGAACATGAATTCAATCTTGTATTCGAAACTATATGACATAATATCACATCAACTTTGCTATGAAGAAAAGAAACATCCATAAACAGTGACATTTCATTGTGAACTGGCTGATTTCATCAAACTGAAGAAGTTCTTGTGATTTGACTGAAAGCATGAATATAATTCTGTCTTGTCTTGTCTTTACAAATCTTATCAGTTAGTAGATAAACATTGTGAAGACATTTGTTTGATGTAGTAAAAAATGAGCTTGTGTTCTGAGTGCATCTGATTTTCGAGAAGGACATCAGAGACAGAGACATTTTGCCACATACTGAAATTACCACAACTGACCAAAATAAATCTTATCTTATCTCAGAAAGTGACCAAAAATCTAAACTGAACAAAATGAATTAAAAAAAAATAAATAAATAAAAGGCAAAAACTTACTTAAAGAGTACAGAAAAATTTGGAACCCAGTTGAGAACCGCTTTGTGTTTTAAATCACAATTACAAAGGATCTGAGTACTTGGTACAGAAGAAAAGCATTACAAAAGTCTTTGCTGATCTAAACTGAAGATGCTGTTTGGGACATGGGGTAATATACTCAAAAACAGCTTGTGCCATTCATCTGAGCTGACTGCACATGAGAATCATGAAGCTCTTTTGTCCTGAAACTGAACAACCTTGACTTGACTTGACCTCTTTTATTTGGATGTCTGTTTTTGTTCCTGTGCAAAATCGGCAGATGTACCCACCAGAAAAGCTCTCCTTAAAACCAGCTATGCTGTGAGCACCCAAGTTATCTGCCACAACAACCTGAATCGTTCCTTTAAGACATCTGCCGAGAAATGGAACGAAAACACCATCTTGCTCCATTGTTTTCACATCTTGGAGAAGAGGATATCAGATCCTGTCATAACCGTACTTGTTTACATCATCAGTTTTACACAGGATTGCCAAATCAATTGACAACAGCCATGAATGTGAGCCTGGAGGCAAATTGCCCAAAGTCCAGTAGATTCCACAAAGTTTATGCTTCCTGCAAGAAGTACCCAGAGGATTGCACACCTCAAAATCATCCACATACAAACTTAACAAAATTCTCAACTCATTCTCTGACAGAAAACTGTTTTCCTGAAAGTGTGAACCATCTTGAGAAGACTTGTAAGTATGTCGCTCATCAGTAGCCCTATTACTCTGCTGTGTTCTATGGTTTTCAACCACTTTTTCTACAACATCTCGCCTATCTAAGAGCTGCTGCAAAGACTTCAGTATAGGCACATACTGAAAACTTCTTTTTTCTTTGGAATCAAGAATGTACTCGATGGGTTCTACCACATTAAAGCTTTCTTTGTAACACTGGTTGCGGAGATGGCATGTGCTAAGGGGGCCGCCCTTCCCTATGGCTGTGAGCAAGGGGCTAGATGTGTTGAGAGCACTGGCCAGCGTAAGTTATTCCTCCTTTCTCGGTTTTCAATGTCGTCAGGTTTCCGTCCAAGCCGTTCCATCTCCTCTCTGGTGGCGGGGGGCCTCTCCCGGAACTCCTGATTAGCCTCCTCCAAAAATGCTAGACGACTCTCAACGTGGTTCAGACGCTCAAAAATTTCGGGCAGCTTTGTTTCTGTGGCCAGTGCTGATCGCTTTGTATCATCTAGCTTCTTATCTTGGGTCTCAGACGTGTCTTTAATAAGTTTTGCTAGCCTGGAGAGCTCCCTTGCCACCTCGCTGTCGGTACCAGCAGGTGCTTTGTTGCTAGCTAGCGGCATGTCGGCGCTGTTAACCTTGTTAGCTTGCTCACTAGCCCTCATGTTGGCTGAGGCGAAACTTGAAAATATCTTCGAATTTCCGGATTTCTTTTGACCTCCCTGGGGCATCTTGCTTTACCTTGCCAGAGAAGTGCGTGTAGCCTCGAAGCTCTGCGCCTTTGCGGAGTTAATTAAAAGTTTAAGTGCAGGGTGAGCGGAGCGAGAACTTCAGGCATCCATCTTCATTGCCTGCGTCATGTGACTCCCAAAGCATTTTTTTTTAAGATTGTACTGAATGTTTGAAAAAAAAAAAAAACAACATTAATTTTACAGTTAAAAAAATGTTTGTGGTATAATTTTTAATAGAAATTGCTCTTATTTCACAGATTTTAACTGTTTGGCTAAAATGCAGAAAATATCAAGAAAAATCACATTTAAAAAACACATCAACTCACATATTAACCCTAAAAAACTGGACAAAACTCAAAATGATTCACTGTTATTTTACACATTTTCTCTTTTAGATTCCTCATCAAATAATTCCTATTTGGCACTGTTTCACTTTGACTACTTGTATTAAAAATAGATCTGGAAGCATCATAATTTGAATTCATATGGTTAAATTTCAATACTAATAATTATTATAATCCAATAAAAATGGAATCTGAATAATTTAATTTGCAGTTTAACTTGAATAATCATGTATTTTTTAAAAAAATAATTCAAATCATGAATTGAAGTTGTATTACTCCATTTAAAGAATTCTGTTTTAAAATTTTAATTTCAATCACATAATTTGAATTTATGTTAAATTAAATATGTTTATTAAAACTGAAATTGAATAGAAAAAAGAATGCGGAACAGAAGACTAAAACTAATTCAAGCTGAAAGTAAACTTCACGTGAAAACAAAACAAGTCTGTGAAAGTGGTTCAGAAGTGATTTAAAAGATGGCAGCTCGTTAAATAGTGTTCAGAATCAACAAGTCAGATTATTTTTGCATTTATTATTTATTATAAAAAATGTTTGCCCTTCATCGCTGCTTTAGTGCTTTTTTGTTGATTTTTTTAACAGCAGCTCTGATGAAGTATTCCTAGATACTAAACCTTCTAAACTAAACTTCTGAGCCCAGACGACCATCATCATGTATCTGGAGATCAGATGTCTCCGTAGACCAAAAATCTGCTGTAGCAGTCACTCTGGAATAGTGATGAACAGACACCTGCCCATCACAATCAGTCACAATCAGTCACAATCAGTCACAATCAGTTGCAGTCAGTCACTTCCATATTATTGGACCTTCTCGCAGTCACTCTCAACACCTCAGCCAATCACCTCTCACACCTGGAATCCACCCCTGTTCCTTTGTTTGAAGCCCATCAGCTTCATTCAGTCACAGACAGTCACTGAACAGCAGGATCACCCCACAGCACTCATCTCTGGAAACCATTCACTTTTTACAAGCCTGGAAACCTGGAAATCACAGCATCAAAGAGGACGTGAGTTCAAACTCCTGTTAAGCATGTTGGAAGTTGGTTATTATGCCATGGCTCATTATAATACTCATGCTAATGCTAACAGGCCTGCAACTGCCTTTGGATTTCTGGATGTCACCCACCTGAACCCACATTGTGCTGAACATTGAATATTGGTGAGCAACTAATATGACGAATGACTGATGATGATGATGATAATTATTAAGCCTGTCTGCTGAACAGGTTAGGCTTGAACTGATGGCGAGCTACCCTGGACCAAACTGGACAACCGTCTGACATGTTTCACCCCTTCACCCACCCCACTCATTGGCAGGTCTAAAGCCCCACAGCTTCATCCCTTCCAGAATGGTGTGGTAGGACTTTGTTGGACTTTGTTGGATTTGTTGGATTTGTTGGACTTTGTAAGAATTTGTTGGAACTGTTTATTGAATCAGCTTATTGTTCACTTCAACCAGGAATTGTCAGTGGAGTATTGATAATTGAACTAAGCACATAGTCACTTTATATTGTTGACAGTGAAGCTGCTTATTCTTAATTGGATTGATTGAAGGACAGGTGAAGGTTGATTTTTTTTGATTTTCTGATTCTGATTTTCTGTTATTGTTTTGAGTTTTGTATTATTATTTTGATCATTGTTGTTGCCTTGATATATTCAAGTATTTTCTGTTGATTATTTTTAATACATTACCGGTAAACAAATTTTTGTGTTTGTCTTCATTAATTTTCACACAGCTCCCAGAGCCGAACCTTATCCTAGCCCGTAGCCCATAGCCCAACTAATGGTAGTCTATTTCCATGTGCAAGTGCTACACTGCTCTCCGGCGGCTCAAGACGATCACGATGATCATCATCATCATCATCATCATCATCTTCTGCTCTTGCACAGCCGAATGTAAACAACCTCAGAAACCAGTTGGACTTCTTCTTTTTCTTCTTCCTGTCTGTCTTTTTCAGCTGTGGAAGCTCATCTTCTTCTTCTTCTTCTTCTGCGTTGTTTTCAGCAGGAGCCTCGTCTGCTGTGGTTTCTCCAGTTGAGGAAAATCTGGTTTCCGTCTCCGTTACCTGGCCGGTCTGGGAGACGTCCACTTTATTCTCCTCTAACTCTTCTTCAGAATCATCAGCTTCATCTGAAGACTCCACAATATCTGGACCTTCAGGACCTTCTGGACGTTCTGCAGCAGCTGCTTGGAGTTCGAGACTCTGCAGACTTTCTGTAGGTTCTTCAGCTGCATTCAGGATCTCACAGCTTCTGTTTTCTGTCTCCACCTGTTGATCCTGTGCCTCCAGCAGCTTTTCGCTGAGTTCATCCAGAGAAGCCTTCCTGGAAGCCTCCTGCAGCTGTTTCTGGGCCTCCTGCAGTTTAGCCGTCAGCTCCTGGTTTTTGTTTTGTTGCTCCTGCAGTTTAGCCATCAGCTCCTGGTTTTTGTCTTGTTGCTCCTGCAGTTTGGCCGTCAGCTCCTGGTTTTTGTTTTGTTGCTCCTGCAGTTTAGCCGTCAGCTCCTGGTTTTTGTCTTGCTCTTCCTGCAGTTGAGCTGTCAGCTTCTGATTCTTGTCTTGTGCCTCCTGCAGTTGAGCTGTCAGCTTCCGATTTTCATCTCGTTCCACCGGCAGCTTGGTCCGGTATTCGTCCAGTTGGAGCTTCAGGTCTCGATGTATTTTCTGCTCAACTTTGAGATGGTCGTTAGCCTCCTTCAGTTCGTTCTGGGACGCTGTGAGCTCCATCCTCAGAGAGATCACCTCATCCCTCTGATCCCTGGAGCCGTCCTTCACGTTTGTTTTCCTTCCGTGGAGGAAATCCAGGATGCGGCTCTGGGTCTCAATTTGTAGCTTGAGCTGAGTTCTTTCTGCTGAGTTCCAAGTCCTCATCAGCTCCACTTCGTTCCGTCGGAGGCTCTGAGCAACCGAAGCCTCCCACTCTTCGATCTGCTTCTTCACTCCGGCTTTCACTTGCTGTTTGGCTGCGTTCGCTCTCATCTTGGTTCTGTGTGCCGACAGTCAGTACTGGACCAGAGCTTCCACCCGGCTTTATACACCTTTGGGTGCGTGACATCATAATGACACCTCTGTGACATCATAATGACACCTCTGTGACATCATCATGACACCTCTGTGGCATCATCAACAGAATGTGCCTTCCATCTTTTGACAGTATGCGATTGCCACAGTACTTTTATACAAATACAACCATAACTTACAAAATTAAGTTAAAAATCCTCACAAATCTGTAAAACAAAAGCAAGAAGGAAAAGAAAATGTAAAATGTCACAAATCAATCCAAATTAACTATTTAACCTACAACACTATAAAAATGAGTACAGTTCTGGTTTGCTTTAAGCCACTCCTTAACTTTTTTTGTGAAGGTTTTAATATTAGTTATTGATTTTATTTCAGTTGGTAATATGTTCCAAAGTTTGCAACCTTTGATTGAAAAAGCAGACTGTCCAATAGTGGTTCTGCGGCATTGAATCCTGCAGTTTCCTTCCACCGTGCTTCTCAAATCAACTTAAACCCAATAGTGCTGCATTTACCTGCTAAAGAGGAGACTGAAGGGAGTAACCCCCAAAACAAACAACAACTGAAAGAGGCTGTTGTGAAAATCTGGAAAAGCATCACAAAAGAAGAATGCATAAGTTTGGTGATGTCAGTGGGTCACAGGCTTGATTCAGTTATTGCAAGCAAAGGATTTGAAACTAAATATTAAGTCTTATTCACTTTAATCTGTTTTAAGTGAATCTGTTCCAATATTTTTGCTCACCTAAAAATGTGGTGTTCCATTCCAAATAATGCTATCTTCTAAGTTGTCTATCAGATCCAGATGTAAATACTTGGAAATAAAAGCTGAAATGTTGATCTCTTGTCTCATATTCATCATTTGATGTCAAACCCAAATGTTTTCAGTCTCCAGCAAAAATATGTTATGATCCCTGGTCCGGCCCCTACCCTTCCTTCTCCCTCTTTTCCTCTTTCTCCCTCATCTATAATCTTGTCTCTCTTTCTCTTTGTCTTGTCCCTCTGGCTCCCTCTGTTTGCACCTGTTGGTCTCTGCGTCTGTCTGTCTCCCTTGGTGTCTCTCAGTCACTCTCCTGCATTACCTCTCTGCATTCTGCTGATTGCTGTGACAAGAATCAGCTGCAGTAATCAAGCCATTCAACTCACCTGCGTCCAATCACACATCCAGGTATTTAAGCTCTGTTCATTCATTTACTCTCCACTGGACCATAGCCTCACATTCCTTCATAGACTCTGATCCTCTCCTGGATTCTGTTTTTCCACTGAGCCCTGCCACTTCAGCTCCCCATGGCCTCAGCCCCCCCCCCCCCCCCCAGATTGTGATTTGTTTAGCTGTCGGTTTGTTAAGTTACTTCTGACTAGGTTTGATTTAGTTTATTGGTTTTCCCCACAATCCAGTTTCCCTTTTGAGTACTTGTAGTTCTTGTGTTGTTTAATAACACCTGTCCCTATTTTCCTCTTGTCTCCCTGCTTCTGTGTTCTGCGCCTGGGTTCTCCGATTCCCCCATTACAAAATAAAGGAATTGGCGCCACAGGCACCAATGGTGATGCACAGTCTTGATGGGGGAGTGGAGTACTGATGACACATTGGACACTTTTCACCTCCCTCTGTAGAGCTCTCCAGTCTGAAACAGAGCAGTTACAGTACCAGAGTGTGATGCAGCTGGTCAGGATGCTCTGGATGGTCCATCGCTAGAAGCTCACCAGGATCATTGCAGACAAGTTGATTTTTCTCAGTCTCGTCCGGAAGAAGAGGCTGATCTACAGTGGCAAATATACTCCAGTTAGTGTGTTGAAACCAGAGTTGTAGTGCAGAATCAGCTTCCTCTGCCGTCATCTTAATTCTTCTTACTGCTGGTTTCACACTTTAGTTAAGTGGTGAGTAGTTGGGGAGAAGGTACACTAATATCTGTTTTAGTTAACATGACTATTTAGATGCATTTTAAGTCCATTTCAGTGGTCAATCATGCAGCTTTCTGCTCTTACAGGCAATGAAATTTGAAATAGATCTCATGAAATTTCTTTTGTAGTTGATTCCTAGCTAGAAATTGTTTTGATCGTGTGAATTTGTAAATCTAAAACGGAACAATATTGATTATCATATTTAGAAATGAAAAGCAGGTTATCATGTGCTTTAAGTGAACATGAATTCAATCTTGTATTCGAAACTATATGACATAATATCACATCAACTTTGCTATGAAGAAAAGAAACATCCATAAACAGTGACATTTCATTGTGAACTGGCTGATTTCATCAAACTGAAGAAGTTCTTGTGATTTGACTGAAAGCATGAATATAATTCTGTCTTGTCTTGTCTTTACAAATCTTATCAGTTAGTAGATAAACATTGTGAAGACATTTGTTTGATGTAGTAAAAAATGAGCTTGTGTTCTGAGTGCATCTGATTTTCGAGAAGGACATCAGAGTTGGTATATAGAGTTTTGCATGTATCCACTTGTGTCTATTGCTGTTTAAAGATTCCTATTCATTTTGAACTCTCTTTATGGAATGCAACTCCACATGTTTAAGATAAGTTTTTTGAGGTTTTAGGGATGGATAGATTTTATTGTGCTAGTGGTGGAGATTTCTTTTGTTGATCTGTGATTTTCATGTTTTCTTTAAAAAGAATAGAGATGAATCCAGAGTGAAGCTGAGGTCAAAGGTCATTAAAGAAACTTTTCTTATTCTGTGACATAAGTCAGATGATCTGACTATTTGAAAAATAAATAAATGAGCAAAATTCATATGAGATAATGACATGGAACTACAATGTTACATGAAGAGATGGTGAGAAGCTGTGATGGAGAAAGTTATGTACTTACATGAAGACAGAGAATGTGTGTGTGTGTGTGCGTGCGTGCGTGCGTGCGTGCGTGCGTGCGTGCGTGCGTGCGTGCGTGCGTGCGTGTGTGTGCTGGGGGGGTGTAACTAGGTGAAGCTACTGGGAAGGTTCAAGTGATTATTTTGGCTCACAACTACTTCAGAAGAGTGTGAAACAATTCTCCAAATACTTGAGAAAAGTACCTTTAATGTTCTGATAAAGTTGTAGAGAGCAAGTTTCTGAGAACGTTTTTTAAAAGGTTTTATAAAGAGGTGGGGATTCTAGTGAGGTTGATACGATAAACTTGTTTCAGGACCGTGAGGATGGTTACAGTTAGTCTCCTACATGAATTTGAGGTAATGTTTGTGAATAAGTTCTGTGATCAGCTTGCCAGTGACATGCAAATCAGTTTCAACTGCATTGATCTTTACAAAGGGTGCTATAAAAATTCATTATGATCAGTTAAGGACAGCAGACTTAGTAGTTACTAAATTTGTATCTTGTCCTTTATTTCATGAGCAAGTGGCCTTAGTGGTGGCTATTAAGGAGACAATGAGCTGGACAAGCAGCAGGGCTGCTACATGCAGCAGAGAGCAGAGGGCTGCTACATGCAGCAGAGGCGGGGCTGCTACATGCAGCAGAGAGCACGGGGCTGCTACATGCAGCGGAGAGCAGAGGGCTGCTACATGCAGCGGAGAGCAGAGGGCTGCTACATGCAGCAGAGAGCACGGGGCTGCTACATGCAGCGGAGAGCAGAGGGCTGCTACATGCAGCAGAGGTGGGGCTGCTACATGCAGCAGAGGCGGGGCTGCTACATGCAGCAGAGGCGGGGCTGCTACATGCAGCAGAGGCGGGGCTGCTACATGCAGCGGAGAGCAGAGGGCTGCTACATGCAGCAGAGAGCACGGGGCTGCTACATGCAGCAGAGAGCAGAGGGCTGCTACATGCAGCAGAGGCGGGGCTGCTACATGCAGCAGAGAGCATGGGGCTGCTACATGCAGCAGAGGCGGGGCTGCTACATGCAGCAGAGGCGGGGCTGCTACATGCAGCAGAGGCGGGGCTGCTACATGCAGCAGAGAGCATGGGGCTGCTACATGCAGCAGAGGCGGGGCTCCTACATGCAGCAGAGATCGGCGGTGGGAGCCGAGGCAGGGACAGAGGGAGGGAAACTCCGGGAACTGGCCGGGCTCTACGAGGAGAGTTCCAGGTCTCTGGATAGTAGTCGGGCAGGACAAAGCAGGTGGGGAAGTCCAGAGCTGAGGCAGACCTGGGCAGAGTGGCTGGTGGAGAGCCAGCAGGAGCAATGAACCAGTGGCAGCTGGTGGGGCGAGCCAGGCTTTAACTGCCACTGATTGGCACAGCTGCGCTCCTTTAGCATGAAATCATAACATAACCAGACTCTACTCCTCATTCAGTGCCGGATCGTAAATGCAACTAGTCAGTGCTGACCCAGTCTTTCTTACCTTTGTTATTTTGAGAACTCTAGTAACGTTGTTTCTGTTCTCCTGTCAGCCTGGACTGCCTCCCATTCGTGTTTTATCTGTCTCCTGGCTTTTTTGGATTCACCTACTCACCAGCCCGTTGGCTTCCCTCACCTTCTGGACAGTCGCCTGGTTCATTTCCGACTTTCCCTCCGCCATCTTCTGATGAAGTACCTACCTCAGTCCTCACATGCTGGCGCTGCCTGCAGACGCACGTCCGAGCCACTGTTTCCACCTCTGAGCCTCAGCCACCACGTTTCCTAGTTGCCAGCGGAGTACCAGTCCGAGCAGGCTCAGTTTTGGTTTTTTCTCGTTCATAGTCCTAGTTGGTAGTTATAGTTAACATTTGTTCTTTGTTAGTGGAGCTTCTAGCTCATTTTGGTTTCTCCTGTTTTCATTCTAGTATTAGAAAATTGATTTTCTTGTGCATATGTTTTTATTCTTGAGTCTCTAGTTATTAGTGTCAAAATTGAGTTAGCCACTCTGTTTTCTGACATCGATTTCTGTTATTTCAGGTTAGTATTGACTAGAATAGAATATTCCGTGAGTGTTAAAGCTCTTTCCTTTGTAGTTTGTTCTTTAGCCGTTGTTAGATCCTAGTGTAGATAATTATTGTCTAGAGTTTATTCCTGTTTCTCAGGTTAGTTCTCCTGCCCAGGTGTTACCTGCTGTGGGTCAGCTATTTGTATTATTTGAGTCTTCGTTTAGTCCGCCAGCCACTGGAGGCGTTGTAGATTTTCTAGTTGCTGTTCCCTTATAGTTCCGGTTCAACTTCTTCTTCTACTTCTCATCTGAAATTGCAGTCAGTAGTTACATCACGGTGTGAAGATATTCGCTTAATGCTATCAATTAGTTTATTCACATTAGCAGCACTGAGTTGGCACCAGGCCCAATTAACTTAAGCTACTGATATGTTACGTAATGTCAGCTGGCCATCAATATTTTGCGAACGTCTGCTTAGCTTGTAGAATATATTATGAGTTACCTTAAGCTGATAACTTTTCTCCGGTCAGTCGCTGCCCTATTTTCCAAGACGACACTCCTCTGACTGTCTGACCTGGTGCCTGGTGATGTGACGTCACTTTCAAGGCTGCGCTCTCGCGAGTAATTAACGTCATATTAACCCAACGTATCAAAGAGTAGATACTAAGCAAGATAGTTGTCTGTAGTTTACCTTAGTACTCGTGAGTACCAGACACAGTGCAGGACTCTGCTGTGAAGGTGGAGACATGCGGTGGTGGTGTGTTGGCAACAATTTTTAAAAAAAAATAGAAATTTGAATGAGCGGTGGCTAGGATTTAGGAATGGCAGCCCGCCACTCCTGAATGTAGAGGAAACACTGATGACCAGCCATGGCGGTATTCAGAGTGCTGAATGCGGATATTCAATAATGCGTCTCTAAAACTTTACTTTCTAACAATATTTGTCCTGCCCAGGTCATTGCAAAAGTGACTGCGTCACTTGAAAATAACATAAATTCAGCTTACTGCGCTGAATGCGTTACTCAAAAATGAAAGGTAAGGAATTTTGAATGAGAGAAGAATCTTTCACGACCCTATTCATTTTGTCTACATGACTGTTGTGCATGTCTACTTTACTGATTCAATATGTCTTCATCAGCTGTGAATTTCTTGTTTTCTCAAGTTGGAATAAATGAATGAATTCATTGTACATTGCTGTGAGACAGATTTGTAATGGAGTAGGCTGTTTTCTTCCCTTAATGCTGTCATTGAAGACTCATCGTTTCTGATTTTAATTGGAGTTTGAATAAAAAGCACATGTACACACTAGCAGTAAATCCTCATCAGTCAGCTTCACCTCCTGCAGCAGATGGTGAGACTTTGTTCTGGCAGGATGCTGTAATATCAGACTTTCTTTTGGCCTTCTGTCTCCATTAGATATAGATAGAGGATGGGATGAGAGTGAAATGGAAGAGATTCTAAAAATATTCTCATAATTTAGTGTGGACACTTTTGAGTAAACCAGGATGGTTGTGACGACTGAACTCTCATCCCTCTTCAAATATTTACCTCTACACTCATGAACAAAATCTTAAGACTCAGTATTGAGGAGCATATATATATATATATATATATATATATATATATATATATATATATATATATATATATATATATATATATATATATATATATATGTGTGTGTGTGTGTGTATATATTTATATATATATATATATATATATACACACACACACACACACACACACACACACACACACACACACACACACACATGCAGGTGTGTGACGTATATCACATACACAACTCTGATTTGCATTTGTATCGCTCACAGCATTTTCATTGACACCGGAAAGCTTCCCCCATCCTGGGGGCTGGAAGATCAGCTGTCCACGTCAATTCCTAGCAATTCTCAGTAGTTTTCTGAGCTGCCTGCGAATTGCCATTTACTGCCATTAACTTGAAATTCTATGGCAATTTACAGTGCCGTTTACTGACGAAAATTCCTCCTTTCGTGCAGTAAGCAGTGGTAGCCTTGACTGCTTTGTCCTTGTTTCTGTAGTTTGTGATGCAAATGATAACATAGCGTCACTCTGTCACTGAGCATGACCAACATATAGAAAAAAATATGTAAATGGTATATTTTCAGCAAGCAAAATATTCTGCATATTAACACAGGTATGACGAGGACTATTTTGACTATCACAGCTTTACCTTGCAAAAATTCTAGCTTGTTGCTGCTTCTCAAGGTAGGCAATTCCCTGAAACCTCCACCTGCTTGACATTTATCAGTTAAGTTGGAACTGATCTTCCATATGGCTCAGGGGAAATCCATCCACATAACCACCACCTGTTTGGAAAACAGCTCTTATGAGCCAATTTTTTTTCCTTCAAGTATTGCCGAATATCTTAACAGGACTTTTTGAAAAATATATTAGACCTAGGTTGAGATGACAGCATTGAGTTTTTAAGATGAGGCTTGCATGTTTGTTGCCTCTTAAATTAATGCACAGAGTACTTTCTTTTTTTTTTGTTTTTTTTTACAAAATGAAACACCCTCGTTTATCAGATTTCAAACAGTAACAGCTCATTCACCTGAACCTTAGCTCAGCTGTAACCATTTTGCAGTGTTCTGTGGCTCTTATGATTTGGCAGTTTTAGTAAATGTACACCTAAATTACATTGACAAGCCATGACCATTAGGTGCAGCAATTCTCATCCTCTGTCAGTCTATAATTCTTAAAAGTACATTTTTCTTGAGGCAGTTTGGACTGCAGATGGAATTTTTGTGAACTGGTTTAATATCATTTCTCAGACTTCTCTGAAATTATCCTTGTATCAAAAGGCATATACTGTTTAGCATACATGACAAAACAACCTTATTTATTTATGCAGAACATTTAAAACGACAAAAGTTGTGCTTTTTATTTCAAATAAAAGAACAACAATTATGAGGCTACAAATTTAAATGACTGAAAGAAGCAGAAAGTTTGAAAAGTCATCAACACAACATTTAGTTGGAAAATAAACACTACAAACACGTTTCCATAATACAGATTTTCTTCCCACTTTCACTACGTGCTTGGTCAAAGGGAGCTGTTGTGTTTGTTGAGTTTTGTTTATCATGTTATATTGCAAATGTTTGAGTTTACTATGTGTAAGCAGCTGCAGTGCAAGTGGTCTCATTACATGTTGTCACATTTGTTTCCCAAGCTTTCTTCCCAAAACCTATGTCCCAATACAACTAGACTGCATTCTCACTTCTTCATTCTTTACATTTTGCAAAAAAAAAAAAAAAATTCTCACTGAAATTTAAAGCTGTTGCATAGCAGGAAAGGCTTCCAGCGTATAGGTCATGGGGAGTCGCAAACTAGCAAGCAAAATAGACTTTTCACAACTTCCAGCAGGGTAACGTCACCATCCTTTCAGGTGGAGGCCTTCAACACTTCAACAGCAAGGATGTATTTGTCCCATGTTAAGTAGCAAACATTAGCACTACCCTTGTATATACTACCTAGTATGAAAGCTTTCCACCTCGAGTCTCAATGCAACTGCAAAGTTGTGTCAAATACTTCAGGGAATTCAGACACACGCAGCATTGGCTTTTTCTGTCGCTGCATTGTATGTGAAAGCAGCTTTATTCTTAGACTCAACCTTTATCTGCATTTGTTGTTTACTTTTGGCTTTTTATACATTGGTTTAGACACCAAAAATGTGTGGTTTCCCACATCTGTAGCCTTGTCTTTCCCTATCTTGTGAGTCTTAAACTGTAACTAACAGCTTATATTCCTGTTAACAGCACAACTCAGATTCACATGACTGCAGCACTTGTAATTTCACAGTTTGGCATACTGCATCTGTGAACCATCAATTCGTAGTTATAAAGTGACAGAAATTCAGCTCTCTTGTTATTGCTGAGAAGCAACCAGCACCACACTCAGAGATGAAATGTTTCATCTTTCACAGCTTTTAAAAATCTAAATCCCCTCTTCCAGTTTACAAAGGGGGCATTGTTCATGACATCATTGTTGCTGTGATTATTATAGAGTTTTTTTTATTTGTCTAGATGTTGCTTTCCTGGCCAGTTCTACTCTATACAGGCTTCTCATCTCAGCTGAACTACCAAGTTAAATAAACAATAAATTCGGCTTCAGAACAACACTTCCCTGAGCAAACAAAGGTGAAAAGAACCTGTTGCTCTGTCATGCGTTGCAACATTTCCTACCCCAACAGGATTAATCTTGATGGATATTTGCCAGAAAGAAAACAATTAATTCAAACTGAATAAAAGGAGCCTGGATTAGTGCTTCTTATGGGTCTTTGTGCAGTAGCATATGAATTCAATTAGAGAGTAGAAATATAGAATGGATATAGCAGTTAGTCTTTTTAATGCGTCACTGTTGAGTCATGAAAGCAGAGTATTATTTTGACTGTTTGGGCATACAGCCTGTATTGTGTATGGAATATAGAAACTGTGATTTGCAGAACACTGGGTTTCTTTGAAATACTGTTGAGTGAAATTCAATGATTATATAATGCAGAGGAAGTAAACTCTAGAGTTGATATTGAGGAAAAATAACTAAAAAATGTTCTGATGCTAAGCTTTAGAACATTCTAACTTTAATCAGAAAAAAATCTTATTAACAAAAGTGTTAAATTACCCCTTAAGGGACAAAAATTGTTAGACCTTTATAGCATTTTTAGGTCTAACAGTAGAACCAGTCTTTGTCTTAGAGTGTTACTGGGTCTGAAGTCCACAGGTAGGTTACGTTTTTCAGATACTCCAGCAACGTATGGTATAACAGTGTTGTTCCTCTTGTTTTCTTCACTGTTTGCTGTGGTGTTGTATTTCCTAGATCTTTTTGTAGAGTTGATGAAGGCCCAGTTGGGGTAGACACAGTTCCTCAGAGCTTTCCTAATGTAGGAATGCTCATTCTACTTTCCATCGGCGTTGGAAGGAATATTCTCAACCCGGTGCTTTAAGGCTCTAATGACCCCTAGTTAATGTTCCAGTGGATAGTGGGAATCAAACAGCAGATATTGGTCTGATTGTCTAGGTTTCCTGTAGGCTTCAATGTTGAGGGCTCCATTGTCCTCATCATGTACCGCACAGTCCAAAAAAGGCAACTGGCAAGTCTTCATATCTTCCAGAGTGAACTTGATGTTGATGTGGTCTATGAAGACTTGTACTTCTTGGGCTTTGATTTTGACCCAGGTGTCGTCCACATATCTAAACCAGTAGCGAGGAGTTGTTCCATTAAACATGCTGAGAGCTCTGGTTTCTACTCCCTCCATGTAGAGGTTTGCCACAATGAGTGACACCGAAGAGCCCATGGCGCAGCCTGTCTGTAGAATCCTTTGTTGTATTTCAAATAGGTGGTGGTAAGGCAGAGATCCAGTATGGTGCATATCTGATTAAGGGTGAGGTTGGTTCTGTCCCCTACAGGGAGCTGTCTTGCAGGAGACATTTTCTGGCAGTCTCCACTGCCTCTGATGTGGGAATGCATGTGAAGAGCACTGTGACATCAAATGAAACCATCTTGGACCAGTTTCACTCTTTGAACTTTGCTTGCAAAACCAGTGGAGTTCTGTATATGGTGCGTGGTTTTGTCTACCAGCGGTGCTAAAATTGATGCTAGGCATTTTGCAATATTGTTGGTGACCAAGTTGATCCTGCTGAGGATGGGTCTAAGTGGTGCTCCATCCTTGTGTATTTTTGGAAGGCCATACATGTATGTCCTCTCCAGGGTAGTGTCTGTAGTACTATGGGCAGTCTATGGCTTTTTCTTTTTCCAGCTGTTGTAGGCACTGTCGCTGAGTAAAGTTGTGCTTTTCCTGTGATAGTCAGGAGTGTTGAGTACCACAGTGCATCTACATTTGTCAGCTGGCAAAATTGTGATACTCTTGTCCTTGCTGAGAGATGCTACTGCCCTCCTTTCCTGGGATGTGAGGTTGGGAGGTGGGACTTTAGCATTGGAGAGTGCTGCTGATATTTTTAACCAGAGCTGTTCTGCTTCTGTGAGGTTGTTGTTTCTGATTGTTGTTTCTGTCGCTGTGATAAGATCCACCACTTCTACCCGCTGTGGAGATATGCCAAAGTTCTGTCCTTTGGCTAAAACATGCTTCTCTGGTTGAGTTAGTTCCTTTTCTGATCACCCATCTTCCAGAGGTGTCCAATATTGTGGAAGACTAGATTTTCCCGAGTTGATTTGGAATTTGTTCTTACATTGAATCTGTAGTAGTAGTATAGTAGTATTGGGAAGTGTAATGCTAGGTACATTAATCTGTTAAAGAGATGGTATTCATTCATTTAGGCTTAGCTGCTTTTTTACAGTAATGTTCTTTGCAGTTTCATTCAGACATGTGCGGACTATTTTGGAAAATACATTAATTAATGTATAATGCATCATAATGCTCTAATAAATACAAGACTAAATGTAAACTAATACCAACCTCAACAAACAATCAAAATGACTAATAGACTAGTTTATTTATGATTTCATAAACAGTGGAAATTCTGTTCATGTGTGAAAATGTGAAAATATGGTGACGGCTGTGATGAAGTTTAGGATTCAACCTGAGGACGGCTGCTATGTAACAAACAAGTGAACTGCATCTCATTAGCTATGACTCTGTGTGACAGCTCACCTGTCTGAGGTGAAGAAAAGTTCACAGTGAGACCTGCCATTTCATCCTGTTTGATCCTTTCTCCATGCCCAGGATACTTTATATTTATAATTAATTAATGGCATTACCCCTGTTGTTCCACAAAGAAATGCATGCAAATCTCTGGCTTTACACATACTAATATAGATCTTGCTACTGTTTAATGTTCATGGTAATTTAATGTCCTTACTTAAGCTGAAGCTATTCTACCAAATAATATACAACAGCTTCTGTTCTGCGTATGTGTGAGCAATCAGTCACTGTAAAGCATGCTATCTTATATCTCTTTCAAAGAGATTTGTCAGTATCAGGCATGGAAAAGAGGACCAGACACACCTGTACACACTTGTGATACTTATATGTATGCGTGGAGTTTATTGGTAGTCATCAAAAAAAAAGTCAGATTTTAAGGTTTCAAAGGACAAATGTGGAATTGCTAAAACAAATAATAAAAATTTTAAAAAAAATGTTTCGGTGTGGACTAAATTCTGTGTTGCTTTAAATGTTCTAAGCACATGAGAACATGAGAGAAATCTGTCTAGATGTTGTTGAGCTGTCAGTCTTCATCCCCTCTAATGTGCGTATAAATGTGTCAACATATTGTCGTGTCAGCATGAAGTTTGAAAGGGCAATGCATATTGTAGATACCCTACCAGAACATCATTTGTGAGTAACTTCCAAAAGTGTTATAAATCCCTGCTTCTATGATGAGGTTAGTTTTAGGCATAAAAAAAAATATTTTGTTACCTTTAGAAAAAGGTCTTAGTTGGGGACCTGTTACATGAGACTGGTTAGGGCAACATTGTGTGTCACGTTAAAATGACCTCGCCAGTATAGTCAAGGAACTTTCATTATCAAGGTTACAGTAATAAACACATGAAAATATCCATGTATCCCTGGAAAAGAGTCATTCTAGCTGTATACATACAGCTATGAATTTGCATTTTTTAAAATATAAATTTCTTTCTATTACTCTTTGCTTACTACAGCAAATCAACAGTAATTCTATGATAACTGTAATAAATACATACATTGGATAAGCTGATTAACTAAAAAAGAAGGACACTTGAAGAGTACGTCCTCTGTTCTTCTGCAGTTCCTTCAACGGCCACTTGAGGGTGCCACCAAAAGTGAGTCAGACCCCACAGACCCCTATGGTAAAATGTCCAACTTTACAGCAGGAATAAACATGTTTACCAGTCAAAAGTTTGGACACACCTTCTCATTCAACGTTTTTATTTATTTGCATTATTTTCTACATTGTAGATTAATAACAAAGATTAACACTTTTTGTTACAACATAATTCCATATGTGTTCTTTTATAGTCATGATGTATTCAGCATTAAGCTACAATGTAGAAAATAACTAAATAAAGGCCACTGAATGAGAAGGTGTGTCCAGACTTTTAACTGGTACATCCTGAGGCATGTTCACGTCAGCTGCAAGGGAGTTTCATTTTTGTATAACTCACCCTTTGAAATTTTATGAAGGTTTCAAGTTATGCATGTGGCCACTTTGAGTGACAGGTTGGTACAGTCATAGGACAGTCCATGATCCAGAGACGTTTGCATGACGCTCTCAGCCCACACTCAGCCTCAAAACTGCTTTTAATGAAACCTATATTCGATGTTACAGAAAGTTTATTCTTTTTGCAGTCATTGTCTGATTAACAATGTACATGTTGATTTGAACAACTCCTCGCTTAACCAGTACCCTAGAACAGAGGAGGGCAGTGCAAAGTAAACCTGACCCATAGAGCCACAGTGGACACATTAATAGGAAATACACCACGCTAAAACAAACCAGAACTAGAAAAGCACTCAGAGAGCGCAGTCCTCCGCCAAGGCTGCTCAGTTGACATCATTTCCGACGGTTGAAATCTTTAATAAAAAATGACCTTGTGCTGAGCACAGGCATGTGTTATGCATGTGCATGTTATGTATGGATACCGAATTGCATGTAAACTACTCTTATAAAAGTCTGTTGATCAGTTCATCACTTCTGGCAAGCCTTTGTTTTGCTAGTGTTAAAATAACCGTTCAATCCATGCTTTTATTTTGAAGGTGCATTTTTATTGTTCTAGGCTTTTATTTTGTCACCATTCCAGCGGCACAGGAAGTGTTTATCGAAGAAGCGTTATCTTGACATGAAGATGCTGCCGAAAATTTACGTAAAGATGAAAGAAAACAGTTCCAGTGTTGCTGTCTAGCAAAGGATGAGTCTAAACTTAGAAGCAGCTGGAATGAAGACAAGCTCTGACGGTGAAGAAATGAGTGAAGGACAGAAAGGTGAATTTGTGTTCAAAGTAAGGCTGACAGTTGAATGTAAATAAATGCTTTGTGAAACATCAGGAGCTTCACCATTGTGTGGCTGGGGTTTGCTACATTGCATGACCTAAATATGTAGCGGGACTCAGAAACACCCCACAGTTTAATCATTTGTTCCTTGTATGATTTCCAACTGATAAATCACAGTCAATTTCTAGTAGGATAGCAATCATGTGATTGTCAGCAGGTAACTGACACAGTGGTCACTTGTTGTCATGGTTACAGCGACGCCATGCCGGCAGCTATATCTAGCAATGGGAAATCCTTAACCTTATCCCCGACTGGGATAAGTGAAAAGCCACATTTCACAGTGCTGTAATGTATTTGTGACAAATAAAGGCAAATTCTTATTCTTATTATTATTATTATTAACAAATCTGTGGATCCAGACTATAAGCCGCATCACTGTGAAAATCTAATGAGTTGGTCCTTGTGTCATTTCTGACCTTCCCTGGAAAATTCATCCAAACTTGTTGGTCCGTTTTTGAGTAATGTTGCACACTGACAGACAGATTCACAGATTCACAGACAAACGTACACAGATCGTCACATAACTCCGCCGTTCCTTGGCAGAGTAATTATCCTTGAAGGTCATGGAATGACTGTGTTAAAATCCAGTTTTCATTGATTGCTTTTGTGTTTTGGCTTCTTAGTTCTAAGGTTCTGACGGTTTATGTGTCCTGAATGCTTATTCAGCACCACTAAATTTAATGTAACATAGAAATTGAAAACATGCTCAAACATGTTAGAACTCTGTGGACATGTCTTCCCAAGATGCATCAGTAACTGCTCATTGTCTGAAAGCACTTTTACATACCTGCACACAGTGATGGACACACAGCAGCATGTGAATCATTGGTTCTCTTGTGTGTGTGTGTGTGTGTGTGTGTGTGTGTGTGTGTGTGTGTGTGTGTGTGTGTGTGTGTGTGTGTGTGTGTGTGTGTGTGTGTGTGCATGTGTGTGTGTGTGTTCTTGCAATTAAGTTTTTCTAAGACCACTTCAAAATGTAATCATAGAATACTGGATTTTCACCAGTTGTCAGTTCTTCAGTGTGCTCTTGTAAATGCTCTGTCATTTCCCTCCAATTACAAACACATTTCCCCAAAATGAAGAAGAGCAAATTCACCAGCAACATATACTTCAAACAAAATATCCACAAACATTACCATAAACCTGGTATAAAAGTATTTTCCATTAAATAAATAGTTTCTGTCTGTGTTCTTGTATCTGCAGTGAGCTGATCTTGAAAGACATTGTTTCAGGGTTCATGGGTGGTGGTTAAATTCTGACTGAACACTGATAAAGCTCAGAGTTGGATTCCCAGCAGCAAGTCATTATAGAACTCTGTGTAGGTTTGTGGGAAGTAAATGAGGAACCTTGTCCTGTGCCTTCTCCCTGTTTCTATTTAACAATTCAGTAATGTAACTCCAAAGTAAATGTGATGAAATGATCTTAATTCGCTTTCTTGCGGAGCATATTTATGCTGCGTTTGCTCTTTCGCTTGTTGGAGTGCTGTCTCATTCTAGCATAAAAACAAACTGTGTGTGAGATGGCTCCCGGCATTCATTAAATGAAGTGACAGGAGAAGATATTTAGATCTCACTCAACATGTTTATTTAGCAGCAGGTTGAATATCACATACAGAACTCTGGGTCTAAACTTCTATCCCTGACAGCAACAGAGTCTTGTCAGTTCATGAAGTCTGACTGACTATTCTTCCCCTGACCCAGTATATATCCACTTTCACAGTTGCATAAACTTTCAGGATGTGTCCTTCTTCTGTGTCCCTGTCTGACCCCCCTCCTTGTGTGTGAGGAGACATTTTACCCTCTGCAATCCCTACCCAGATCCCTACATGTCTTTTTCTATTTTTTTCCTGAAGAAAGGCGCCGCGCAGCACTGCGCAGCAGCTGGAGCTGTCATTGGCAGGGCAGCTCAATGTAATTTCATTGTATATGAAAGTGTGCAATGACAAATAAAGCTATCTATTGTTGTTCTGCTTCTGCTCTGGGTGTGATCCTCTGCTCCCCTGCAGCCATTAAGATGATTCCTCTTTGCACTGGGGCTTGTGGGTCCTCAATAGTTGTTTTGTTTGTGAAGCAGAGTTTCTCACACAACACTTCACCCAGTACTTTTCTATTACAGTGAGCAATTTAACTAAACAAGATAATATAAAAATCCCGCACTCTGCTTGCACCTTTTATTAGGTTTTATTATTCCTTTTTTTTATTAAACAGAGAACAGAAACATGACAACTGTAATAACTAGTATGCCATGTTGTCACGGTGGACATCGGCTTACAAGCACACACACACTGACTTTTTTTGTTAAACACTAGACTATAAGTGCTTTTAAAATGTGGGAATGATTTATTTTTGTCGCCATGAGTGTAGAAGAAAATGATGTGTATTTGTATGTATCTGGCAGGGTTTTTATTGGTGTTCTGTGAGGTTAGGTAAAGGACATAGAGTAAAGGATGGAAGAGAAGCAGGTGAAAGTGTGTGGATTCTCCCTGAGCTTATCAGTGAATGTACTGTACGAAAAGGCCAACTGAAGAAAATTAAACTGTCATGTTGTTGGACGTGAGGCAAGGCTCCTGGCCAAGACAATAAATATCTTGTTTGCATGGAAAGCATGCTGACATACATATAATGTGCTCAGTTTGCATCTTCTCTGCTGCTGTGGTTTAGTTAAAGCCATAGAAAACAGCCACCGAACACTGTAGGTTTAGTCTCAACGGTCTTTATTTGGTGTCCTAAAGCAGCAGTGCAAATTCTAACATTCTGCATTTCAAGGTTTTTTCTAAATTTCATGGAATTTCATGGATGCATCCTATAAGAGAATTTAGTGAACATTTGACTTTTCTAGACTGTAAAATATGATTGACAAGACAAAGCACTTCTGAGGACCTTCTATGATTCTGTGGTAGCATCAGCCATCATGTATGGAGGGTCTGCTGGAGCAGCAGCATCACAGCTGCAGACAGGAAGAGACTAAACAAACTGGTAAAGAAAGTCAGCTCTGTCCTGGTCTGAACCCTGGATCCTGTGGAGGTGGTGTGAGACAGGAGGATGATGACAAAGCTGTTGTCTATCATGGAGGACACCTCCACCCCCTGCAGGAAACAGTATCGTCACTGGGAGCTCCTTCAGTGACAGACTGCTTCACCCGTGGTGTCTAAAGGAGAGATACTGCAGGTCCTTCCTTCCTGCTGCAGTCACACTTTACAATCAAGCTCCCAGTAGCTCAGTTCACCCACCTACAAACTGTGCAATAAAAATGTACATAATGATGCTGTGCAATTTCATAGAAACTTTGCTGCAAATATTGTATTTTTTTCTAGAAGAAGAAAATATTTATATCTATGCACTGTGTGCATTGTGTGCTGCTTCCCTTTTTATTCAAATGGTTCAATTTGCTGCTGTTACACTGTAAATTTACCTGCTGTGGGATCAGTAAAGGTTTAATCTATCTATCTATCTATCTATCTATCTATCTATCTATCTATCTATCTATCTATCTATCTATCTATCTATCTATCTATCTATCTATCTATCTATCTATCTATCTATCTATCTATCTATCTATCAAAGGGAAAGTTTAAATTGTGGCACTGACTAATTCAGCATTTTAGCATTGCACTCTTCCAAGTAAAAACTGGCCAAAATAGATACAACAGAACCAGAAATGCTTCTTCCTTCACTTATATTACTCACAATGACAGCTAACATTTTGCTGAGATGTACAATGCTGCAAGAGACTAAAGTTACTCTCAGGCAGAGATGAAGACTTGTAACCGTCTGACCCATTCTATGCATTCTAAAGTGACCAGAGACAGTTTGTAAAACAATGTGCAGCTTTCTCTGGAGTCACAAAAAAAGGTGAGATTGAGCCCAGTGCAGTAAAAATGCTGAATGATACAGGTTAATGGTCAGTATGCCATGACCTTGTTGTAGCACTGAAACCTCCAGAGGCAGAGACTCATGCTGAAAGGCCCTGGTTTGAAAAAGGAGCCTAGAGCTCAACTTTTTGTAAATGAGGAGCGGCCAACATGATGCCCCATCTCTAGAAATCCAATACAATGTTACCTAAAATCATGACATGACTGTTTACATAAATTAGAAAATAGGAAAGATCCATCCTATGGATATGTACCATCAGTTTTCTCCAAACCATGCCAGCTAGGTGAAGATTAGGTTAAAATGATAGTACTCAGTGTAGGATGACTGACATGACACAATGCATGTACTTTACTTTGATTTCATTGTTTCACTTCCTACATTCTGTGCAGCATCTCTGATGAGGTATTTGCCACTGAATGTACAGTGTTCTGTTGGAACTGCACAAATATAGAACTAAGTCCACTGCTGGATTGAGCAGTCATGTGATCACAGGCTCAATACTCTTACCTGCACATGGGTTCCCACCAATTTATTCTCAGGGTTTCTTTTGATGTGCATTAGTATGCTTTATCCTGTTTTCCTCCTGTCTCAGAATCTAAAATGCCTCCTACACCTTTTACCCTTAAAAGATGAAAGTAGGAGTGGGTATTAAAGTGGATTTAAGCCATAAAGTGAGTAACTCTCAAGACCAGATAAAGCCCTCTTGCTCACAAAACACTTCTTCAGCTCATTAAGGGCTGAAGTTGCCATCCAGAGATATTTTTGGAAACAATAATTTGTTAGGAAGTTTTCAGGAGAGAAAACTAAGATCAAGGATTTCCTGTCAGATCTTTACAGTTTGGGTGGAATGCACTAATTGTGGCTAACTGAGGAGAGAAGTTAATCATGCTTCTGTCTAAATCCTTTTGGTTTTGACTGTGTGCGATTTAAGGTATGTATGTGTAGAAAACAAGTTCATACTTTGAACTACAAGTTTGCCCAACCAAAATCTTAATTTTTCATTTTTTTCTCAGCAAGACACAATAAGATAATTCAAGACATTAAAAGTTATATACAAAACAAAGAATGATAGAAAGGATTATGAGGTAAAGCAATTTCAGAAAGTCAAACATAAGAATTGCAATATGTTTGTGTATTTACTTGTTTTCTGAATTGACTGTGACCTTCTGTGCTGTCTAGATTTTGCCTATTTTGTCTTGTTTTTCTTTTTCTGTAAACCTTTTGTATTTAGTTATTTTTTTGAGTTTTCGGTATATTTCATTATCCTACAAATGTTTTCACATTGGTTTATTCTCAATCACACTATTATGTGAATTTGTTTTCTTTTAATTGTTTTGTCTCTCAGTATGTATCCTCTTTACTTGCAGTGTGTTGACCTTTCACAGGTGCTGTAGGAACTACAGACATACAGGATACAATGGAAGTGAGTACATTTGTGTGCAGTATCACTCACACACTACCAGTTAAATGTTAGGACACACCTTCTAATTCAATAGTTTTTATTTATTTGTATTATGTTCTACATTGTAGATTAAGAATTTTTTGTTTACAACATAATTCCATATGTATTCTTCTATTTTTTGATGTCTTCAGTATTAATCTACAATGGAGACAATAATTAAATAAAAGCCACTAAATGAGAAGGTACGTCCAAACGTTTGACTGGTACTATACATCAAATTATTTAACACTGTACAACCTCACAGTAAATGTGTTACTTCTAAGTTAAACAGCAGGTATTTGTCCTTTTAACTGTGTGCTTTGGATTGTTATGCTGAAATATTTCTCTTCTGAAAAGCTTCTGCAGACCAGGATTGTCAGATTGTCAGCCAGTATTTTGGTCTATCCACAGGCCTTCATGGTGCCTCAATCTGTAAATGTCATCTCGTCAACACGTTTTGAACTCATGCAGCCTCATATCATGACACTTCCATCACTGTGCTTCACTGTGGTAGTCCAGGTCAGGTTCACAAAACATGCTGGATCCCATCTGGGAACAAAAATTGGATATTGTCATTTCACCAATGTGCTCTCAATATTCATCGACTTCTTTTCATGCATTTGAACAATGTTTATCAGCAACATCTTTCTTGTTTTTGTGTGTGGATGCAACCCATAGTGGCTGACATTATGCAGTACTCTGCACACTGTCTGAGCTGTCATAGAAATTCTGACTTTCATTAATGACCACTGTGGAAAGTCTGAAGTTACTTTTGTAGCACTGAGTTTCTACTTTGGGCCTGCATTTTCAATATAGTTTTTCAAATTTATATATATTTTTGATTGCTAAGAAGAGGTAATAATAGACTTCTCAATTTAGAAATAATGTAGTTCTATTCACAATTCTGAATTATTTGAGATTCACTTCTGATGTATACAACATATGTAACATTTACACCTTAAGACAAAACTCTGATATTGTATTTTTTTCTGCAGAAATCACAAACATTACTGTCACCCACAGCTGTTACACTGGACAGTAAAATGTACAGTTGTCTGTTTAAAGTCTCACAGGACTAGAGCACACATCTGTCCCTGAAGACTAAGTTTTAATTTACATTTATTTTCTCTAAGCTGCCAGAAAATTGAATTCCAGCATCATAGACATATGTAGCAAGGAAGACAGACATTAGCAGCTGCTGGCAAAAACCAAACCATTGTGTTGTCACTTGAAATTGATGGATTGCTGTGCTTCCTGCTCTGAATTTCGTTGAGCAAATGTGTACAATTTTTTTTTTTCAAAAAGTAGCAGGAACACTTGAGGATAAAAAATGTTGGTTTCAGCTTTTAATTCAATGTGCAGTGGATCTAAACCATTTACAAAGCAATAAAACAAGAAAGCACACAGAAAGCGCAGTACTCCACCAAGGCTGCTCAGTCGATGTATCATTTCTGACGGCTGAAATCTTGACGGAAACTGTGGCAGAAATCACAGCAACGTAGAATGTGACCATTTAATATAGATGTACCCACAAACAAAATGACCTTCCGCTGAGCCCAGGTGTGTGCTATGCCTGGTTAAATAAAGGTAAATAATGATAAACAAAAATAATGTTGCATCACAATCTAAAATTTTGTTTGCATCTGCTTCCCCATAAGATCATGTGGATATTGCTCTGCTCGCTGATTGCTCATTGTGGCACGATAATCTTAATATCATAATGTCATGTGTTTGTATTTTCAAATCTTATAGTTTATCTGTGAAAAGTGTGAAATTGTGATGCAACACAATTTCAAAATCTGTCTGGATTTTAAAACTCCTGTAGTGTGTTCCTTGTTGCTTATTGACGGGTTTAACACGGAAAGATCTAACTTACATTCTCTATGAATATATATCTCTTTCTATTAGCTACAGCTATTCAAGTGAAATTAATAGTATTTTCCTGCAGCAACTTATTGCCATATTTTGTTTCCATCAGTCTAATTACCACAGTCTGCTCTGCATGAACCTGACTTTGTGAATCTACTTGGGATGTTCTTTTCTGCATCTGTTTTTTTCTCTGCCTGTGCGGTCAGAGCCTGTATCTTTCACCGTCTCTCTGTTTTTTTCCACTTTGTCACTCTCATTTTTAGTGCTCCTCTCTCTGCCCTTGAAACAAAAAACAACAAGCAGCACCGCAACATTAACAACGTTAGTCTTTCTTTACTTACATACCTCCTCCTCCCTCTCAGCTCAGCTGTTTCCATAGATAACTGAGTAGTTTGTGTGTGCACAAAGAAAATCAGCCTTCAGTTTTAAAGAATATGAAGAGTTTGAAACTTTACAGATGTCAATACAAAAAGCCACTTAATGCTCCAAGTATATCAAGTCTCTCCAGCAAACTGTGTGATGTAGACAACAGTAATAGTGTGAGTAGTGAAGATATTTGCTGTACATTCCCAGCACTTTTACCCTTGATGGAAGGAACTGGTGAGATGATGCATTGTTTCAACTAGTTACTGTGCTTTCCTCTGATTAAAAGGCTGGGGGATGAGCTGTCTACAATCTAGACATGATAATGTGAGTCATAACAATAATGTTAGTTAGGCTTTTATATGCTCCATTACAGGAAAGCATTATTGAACCCTGGCTGTTTTACTGTGCTTTATCACCCAAGTTTGATAATGCAGTACAGGTCTTCTTTATTGCTTCAGACTAAATGTTAATACTTTACACAGCTTACACTTAAGGCCAACTATGTTTGAATTAGAAAAATCAGAATTAGTGACATAAAGCTGTGTCATTACCTGTGCCATGTTTTCTGGAAAAGCAAATTGTTGCGCTTTGATCTTCCCTACTATGGAAGATCAGCTCTCCTGGCTTCCCCTTGGGCATATTAGCTTAGTTCAGTTTATTTGTTTATTTTTGCAGGGACAGCGTACAATTAAAAGTGTATCAGAGTTAATTATTTTACATCGGTTGACTGTGCAGGTACAGAAAAAGAGAATAACCACAAAGCAATGAATACACCACAAAAACAATAAAAGTAGAATCACCTATCAACTTCAGCATGTTTTCAGACTGTGGCATCAGGAGAAACGATGCAGATTCTTGTGGATTGCTTCCTCTGGGTTGTCGGGAGTTGCTGACCCAAGAAAAGGCGTTCAACTATCTTGGGATCTTGCTCATGAGTGATGGAAAAATGGACCTTGAGATGGACAAGTGGCTTGGTGTAGTATCATCAGTAATGCAGGCATTGTACTGGACCTACCTGGTGAAGAGGGAACTTAGCCACAAGGTGAAGCTCTTAACCCTTGCCTATGGTCATGAGCTCTGGGTAGAGATCCAAAGAGCAAGATTGCAGGTTCAAGCAGCCAACATGAGTTTCCTCCATAGAGTGGCTGGGCTAGAGATAAGGCGAGGACATCTAGAGGGAGTTGGATTACAGTCACTGCTCCTTCATGTTGAAAGGAGCCGGTTGAGGTGGACTGGATATCTGATATGGATTCCTCCTGGGAGTCTTCTTTGGAGGTTTTCTGAGCACATCCACCTGGGAGGAGACCATGGGTATACCCAACTGTAGGAATTATGTATTCCATCTGGCCTGGGAACTCTGGCCTGAGAACTTGCTTTACAATTTCTACATCACCACATTTGCAAAGTTACCATGATGTTGCATATTATTTCCATATAACTACTCTGAAAAAGCTTCATTCTAGGTGTACCATTCATCATTGTTCATGTTCACATTTTAGTTTTAACTATTACCCTTTAAAAGATGCTTACAAAGATCTGAAGCGTTCAGATTTTCCTTAGGGCCTCCACACACTATGCGATTTTAATAATCTTATGAGTTCACAGCTTGCTACACTGTATGACATGAATCTAATAATCTTGGGCCATGACATGAAGTTTGCTGTGTGCAGACTGCATGATGAAAACGCAGCTGAATCGCAGCCTATGATGTAAATGAGTCGCTGTGAATGCGCAATAAGCGTGAGCCGTCCATTCATGAAAATTAAACAACCACAACATGAACACAGTATCTACAATCACAGGAAAACTGAGTAAAACATGAACAGATTTAACTTTTATTTATTTAATAACATAAACTAAGTGCTGTAGCCACTATTTACAGCAGTGTTTGTGTGCGTTTGCTAGCCGCTAATGTTAGGTTACTAATATGGGAGCTGCAATTCTGCCACTATATCCTTTCATGTTTCGTCCTTTTTTTGTCTGGTTGTAGTATGAACTGGAGGACATGTCAAAAAGGCTTCTGCTGCCACAACTCTACTAGTCTGTCTTCTTTGTTTAAATCCCACATACTTGTTTTGATGCGTTTTGCCATTGTTGCTGCAAATCATCCATTTAGGTTTAGTGCCAGTGTCGCGCTGATCAGTACGTCATTTCACACTGCATTTCTCTTGGTTAGTTAGTTGTCGTAGGTCGCAGCAGCAGTTGCGCTATGATGATTCTTATCTTTCGTCTGGGATGGCCGAAAATCGCACTGTGTGTAGTGGCTTTTAGTCTTCTAAAGGGTTTTGGCTGTTTTGTATTTCTTTCTTTATTCAATATTAGGTGTTAAGCAGCATAAAATCTGCTGAGGAGTCCTTTGGGGACATCCCCTTTAATAAAAAACCTGAACCAACTCTCATCAGGCTACCAGATTGAACATTCTATCATAAATGTTTGCTTTCCTCATTTATATAAGATCTTAGAAATAGATTCACGTGATATGCTGCACTTGATTTTGTCACAGAGGTTGGAAGTTGAACAAATGGAATTCCTACCTCTGTTTTCATTCTTTAGTTTGTTCATCCTCTGTTGCTTTTGTCACCTTAAGTTCTTGTGTCTTATTGTCTGTGAGCATGCTGAACCCTCACAGACTTAACTAATTTCAGAGCTGTAGCGCTTGAGAAAGTGAGTTTGGGAAGAATGCAAGTGGTATAAAAAGGACTACTGTGATGCACTATTGCAGTAGCATCTAGCAGTGCATGTTCTTAATAGCTTTTGACTGCTCTAATGGTCTTAATATTTATTTAATATTTATTTTTTAGAAATTCACCTTGCAATTTGCTATACTGTTTTTCCTGTTTTAGTATTTGATTCAATTTTATTTTGTTCTAAAATATATTTTTGCTAGTTTTATCCTGTATTGATGTTTTGCAACATAATGCTGTTGCTATCTGTCCTGATAACATGTAGCACTTTGGTCAGCTGCAGTTGGGGGTGGAGGGACAACCCTGCAGGGCCATGCAGAAGCCTTTGGAGGGGCAGGTGCTCAAAGGTAAAAGGGGGAGCACAGATTTGAAACATACAGAAACATACTTGATAATATAACTGGCTGAATTGTAACAAGCCATATTCATGAAGAATGTCACATGGAAGCAGTGGTGCAATAGTGTAGTCTCTGGACTGCTGATCAGCAGGTCAGAAGTTCATACCTTGATGTGGTGACCATCAGGCCCTTCATATATTATTTTGAAGTTGAATTTAGATCACCATTAGACACTGGACTATTTAACTGTGCTACTCTTCCTGGAGTCCTTGCTTTTAAATTTCATACCTTTTCAAGACATAAACTGTGCTGATTCATAATCTGCCCTTTATTATTCATAGTGCTAATAATTAAAAAAAAAAAGATACAGAAATCATGTATTTGAATGTGTTTGTGCTTTTATTTAGTTTGACTATCCACTTTGCACAAGACAACAAAGTTATAAAAGTTATATATTTTATATTTATGCATATTATATTTAATTTGTCTATATATACAAATGGATAAACAAGTACTGATATCTTTAAATGACAAGTTGAGAAAATCACAATTCAAATTCTTCTAATTATTATTGTTATTGTATTTGTACTGCAATAGTCCAAAATTATGTGAAAATGCATGTACGTAGTTTCAGTGAAATAACATAACCTCTGTCTCATTGCCTCTAGAAACAGGAAACACACTGCAACTGACTGATAGTAAAATAATACATCTCTCTGATGCACTTTGCCCATGACAACAGAAACATACAGAAACATGTAGAAGCCTGGCAGACTTTATCCTCTCAGCAGCTGTGTGGTTAACTAGCAGCTAGAACTGATGACAGGTGTGTGTTAGAGTCAGACACACACACAGGATGCTCACTTCATCAGTCATCTTGCAAAAATACACCGTACATAAACGAATCCCGCTGCAGAACCTCCTCTCCATCAGGACCATCAGTTGTTGATGTCCTCCCTCAGGTCTCTGGTTTCTAGACTAGCAGCGCTAGCGCAGAGCTACAGGGAACATCTGGACCCCTCAGAGCAGTGGGGGACGTCTACGTAGATCACGTGACCGACCAACGGTAGATCTGAATTATTTTTAGTTTTGTTTTATTTATTATTTTGGTCCTCAGAGACTTTTACACACACACACACACACACACACACACACACACACACACACACACACATACACACACACACTTACAAAAAAAACTAAATAAAATAAAATAAAAAAAAAAACTTGGATAAAAGGGCACTTTGGGCATCAAGGGGCAAAGGGGGCAAAGGGGCAGGTGCTTCAGCCTCCTCCGCCCCCCCCGGCACGTGGCTGCAACCCTGTGGATACACCACCAATTACTATGGGCAAGTCCACCAGGAGAGTCATTGTACATATTTTGTTGCACTACAGCCGTTTGTATGAAAAGTACCATACAGGTGATACTACACAAACAGTTGAGGACAGAAAGTCTGATTAGGTATTAGATTATCTTAAATAAATCATGCAAGCTATGAATACACTGAAAAGGAACACCTGGATGTGTAAAGTCTTGCCCCCTACATGGTTTGTATATTACTACGGATATGGGAAGAACTTCTCCAGGAAAGTTCACTTTTGGATGGACTATTCCTGTCTCTGTGAAGACACCCCACCTCCACCCCCACCTGCCTGTGCTCAGTGGTTCGCTCCGTTCGTCGCGCTGCTGCTGTTCACCGTCGCTCCACTGACAGTTGGAACCAAGCCGGTTACCGAGCAGTGAGCCGCCGCCTGCACGTTGTTCGCTCACCCCTCACTCCTCTTCGGCTTCTCTCAGCGTTTTTACCTCTTACACTGGTAGGTCAGTTCTCTCCTCCTCCTGCTTTCTTTCTTGCTGGTTTGGTTTCCCTCTTCTTCTTTTTTTGTTTATGTTTTAGCCTTTGCAGTTAATATCAGCAGCTACTTGGATTCATCTGTTGTCCTGCGAGTTCCCGCTGGAGCTTTTACTCGCAGCTTTACGCACCGCATTAGTATTTTGTCAGTCCCCGGTGCTGTTGTTCGAGAGAAGCTTACCCTCTGGATTTTCTTGAGTTTGTTTTCTTTTTGTTTTTGTCTTGATGTGTTCCCTTCTCGGTAACTGAGATGCATATTCTTTCTGCGATCTTAACTGATTAATTTTGATCTGTGCGCATTTTGCTCTGCACTCATCCCAGTCATGCTGTTTGACTTTATTTTTATTTGAACTATTCCCAAAAGGGATATGAATTTCTCTTAAACCGGAACTTCGCGCATACGGCATGCCAGAACCAAGCGGGGATGATGATTATGATGATGATGAAGAAGATGATGATGATGATGATGGTGACGGTGATGATGATGATGATGATTATGATGATGAGGATGATGATTATGATGATGATTATGATGATGATGATGATTATGATGATGAGGATGATGATGATGATGATTATGATGATGAGGATGATGATGATTATGATGATGATGATGATGATGATGAGGATGAGGATGATGATGATGATGATTGTGATGATGATTATGATGATGATGATGATGATGATGATGATGATTATGATGATGAGGATGATGATTATGATGATGAGGATGATGATGATTATGATGATGAGGATGATGATGATGATGATTGTGATGATGATGATGATGATGATGATGATGATGGCCAGATGTGGCGCGAACAGCTGATCCTGATCTACGGAGCTGCTCGTGTTTCTGACTGACTGTGATTTTTTCCTGAACACTGACCTCAGCTGTGCTTCTCGGTCAGTGTGTGAATGTGTTTGAGACTGTTCAGCTTGTAAAGCTACCAGGAGCAGCTGACAGGTCGGCTTTGTTAGTCTGTTGTCTTGCTCTCTGATGTGTATTGTCAGCAGACTGGCTGTTGGTTCTTTTTTTTTTTTTTTTTGCAGTTTTGAACTGCACTACATGCTGAGAGTATTTTTTGTTCTTGTAAAGCTTCAGTCAGAACTTTGCTATTTCAAGATTTGCTTTGGGATTTGCGAGATGGAGACCAAAACGGAGAAAATCACAGTGATTGGTTGAACTGTATCCACCACTTACTGATAATTTCTACTACATTTCAAGTCCAGCACCTGAAAACTCTTCGTGAACAAATGAGATCTTTACCATTTCCCGTGAATAAATGACATCTCTACTTATCAGCAGTCTTGTCAATTGAGACACATTTTTCTGTGAGGAATATTGTTTGAGGTGATGTCAGGAGTTTGCATAAGTTTTGTACAAGCCAATGGAAGGATACTTTGATGGCAGGACACTCACACAATGCCATAGTACTATCCTTATGTTTAAGTGTTTAATTTGCAGAATGTAGCATGCACTGGAGTTGGTGTGCAGTAAAATGCAGCTACAAGCAGGACTGTGAGGCTCAGGGGACAAGAAGGATTCTGCAGGATAAGATCAGGGAGGCTGCAGGATAAGATCAGGGAGGCTGCAGGATGCTGCTGTGGTTTCTTGGTTGCTCAACTCTGTGATGCGTTTCATCTTTATTCTGCCCAAACAGCATATTTAATCGATTTCACGGTCAGTCTGTATATTCAGAAAAACAGCCTAATTATAAAATGTTTCAGTTTCCTAAAAGCATGACATTATTTGGCAACATCTAAATTTAGCATTTTATTCCCACATATCAGATACTCCTAAAGCTCTGCTGGTGAATATTTATTTCTGTTGAAAGCTAAACGCAGGTGTATTCAGTGACTGGCTGGTTAAACTTTTACTCAGTGTGGTGATGGGTGGGGCTCTGCTGAGACTAGTGACACAACCAGATCAAATTCTTAATCCTCATTCATTTCTCACAAACAGGGTGAAATGAATTCTTGCAGAAATCAATCAGAGGGAAATCTGACATAAACACAAAGCTCTGTGCTACCCAGTCAGATGAGAAAGACTGGACTCTTATTCTGATAATGTTCATACTGTTTATACCGGCGGGGTTATGTTTGGTTGTAGCGAGTTCATGGTCGGCGTCTAAGATTGCTGATAGTGATATGAAGCTGTATCATTAACAGGTTTGTGGACCGTTTTGTTTACAACTCTACCCACACAGTTTCCATTCTCAGGTCAAAAAGGTTTGTGCTGCCAGCATAACATACTGTAACGAGCTGGAAGAGTAAAGTTTGATTCATACTTCTGCATCTAATCTACACTTAGAAACGGTGTTGCTGCATGACCTACACTGCAACCTGATTTACACCTCTGCAGAAATGTGACTACATGCCTACATGCAACCCATATCACAACAACTGTGATTGATCTGCTCAATAGTAATATGTTGTCTTAACAAAGTATATAAATGTGTGCAAAGATAATGCCTCTGTGAAACAAAGTGTTGTGTGTGGTTTCAGCTCAGTGATTAAGGCCTTGGGTTACAGATAAATCTAAAGTTGGGCACTCAAGCCCCAGCACTGCCAAGCTGCCATTGTTGGGCCCTTGAGGAAGGTCCTTCACCTGCTCCAGGGGCACCTTAGTGTAGCTGACCCTGCACTGTGACCGCAGCTTTCTAACAAACTGGAATATGCAAAAAGACTCCGTTTTTGTTGTCTGTGCAATGACAATAATGAATCTGTATCTTACTATTAATAGGCTGTGACTGTATCTGATTTTCTCATAATGCAAACACAATATCCAGCATTCTTCCATTGTAGAAATATGCTTTTCTCTTGTTTTCATAGGTCTAGTACCCCATGTATGGACTCAGTCAGTTGAAGTATTTTCAGTGGTGTTGCAGTAATTTACATAAATGTACCTTTTGTCCAACATAAGCTGCTCTATACACAAAACAACCTCAATACAGTGGCATAGAAACGGCCCTGCTTACCAGTGGTCTGGTGGCATTATTGCAAGAATAAAGGGGAACAGTGATGTAGGCCACTTGTTTAGACTCCAGCAGAGGCTATGCGTAACAACAACTCAGGAGTATGAATTGTTCTTAGAGAGATCTCAGTCAGTCAGCCTGTACATGACCATGATGTCCAGAGAAAAGAGTTGATCACAGGAAATAAGTAAAAACATGCCATGAACTTCTGATATTAGACCATTAACACTGGATTTATACGGAATCAGCTGTGACTCTACAGCTCTGCAGAACTTTTATACGCCTTTTCAGTCATAGTTTTACCATGTTTCCCAGCACTCTCATCAATGCTGTTTCTAGTGTCAGCACTCAGCTATCCTCAGTGAAAAGCACACCTAAACTCATTGTACACTATCCACAGACAGCAAACAAGCAAATTTAGCAACTAGAGAACAGTAGCGCCTACCACAGTCCTCGTGCAAATATCTGTCATGTGGCAGGATAAGCGCTCACAACAAAATCAGACTTTTGTTCAGTCCTGGTTGACATCTGCAAAATGGAACTGAAGGACATGTCCTTGGTGCTGCACAGCGATGGACATCCATTGCACAGCTTTGAGAAGGTTTTATGAGCCTTTCTGTGCATCTATCCTGATAATGGCAATGAATTTAAAAATGCCTTGTTGATAGGGGTGCGTTTTGCAAAGACAATAAACTGCAGTTCAGTAAGTAAGAGATTCACAAACTGCCCAGGTGCCAAAGTGCTGCAGAGCAGTTCATTTCAATTTGATGAAAGAATATCTTATGAGAGGCATGCACATATTTCAGCCCTATTCAATTAGCGGCCCGCGGGCCACATGCGGCCCGAAAGCAACCCTCGAGTGGCCCTAAAGCAACTGCCGAGTGATTGGGACTTGGGTCCGAGAAAAACAGAAAAACATCTTTCAGTAACACTGACAAATTCTTACAAAAATTCCAACATTATTGCAAACATTGAATGCAACACTTACCGTAACCTAGCAACTAACCCACAATGCATTGTGTTGAGGAGACGCGTTTGAAAAGTTAACATTAGCAGTTCTATACAGGCGAAAATAGCAGCATGTCTTTTTCTATCCTGAAACGTCGGTTTAATCCTGCGTGGACTGACAAGTATTTATTTATTTACCACCAAGTCCGAACGTCAAACCAATGCGTTTACTCTGCAACGAGTGCGTTGCAGCGCTGAAAGATTATCATGTCCGAAGACACCACATTGAAAAAACATGCCGCGTTTCGGACAAACTTTCCCGAGGGACGTCATGAGAGAGCGGCTATAATTCAGAGTTTGACTGCATCTTACAACCGGAGCTGTACTACTATGAAGCGGACCTGCACAGCTCAGGAAAGGGCCACTAAAAGAGGCCGTTCACAGACTCAGAAACTGTGAAGGACTGCATGTTGGCTGTCGTGGATGAAGTTTTAACGGACGATAAAGTTAAGACGAGTGTGACATCTGCTAGCAAACAGGTCTGACACGTCAAACATTCTCGCCACAGATGTCTTCGAGACATGGTAAGTGCAACAAAGCAGCGTGCTGTAGCAGACACTAAAGGTAGTTTTATGTATTTATGTGACTATTTTATGTTCACTTATAAGTTTAATATTTAAGAAAGACATTTTGTTTTGACAGTTATTTCACTTAGTTGCACTTTATTATGCACTTTGATGTCAGCTTTATTTCGTTTCAAAGGGATAGTAACTATCACTGTGCCTACTGTTTATTTTTTTGATTATATGCACTGAAGATGTGACTGTCTCAGATGAGACCAAATATGGACAGGGACAAACTGTTTTTTGTTATTTCAAAAGAAGAAAAATGTCTCAAGTTCTGTAAAGTTACTGTTAAGCAAGTTACTTTTTAATGCACTTTGAGATGTGACCAAAACAAAAGATGGTGTTTCTAATCGGCACTTAGTTTTTATGTTCATATGCACCTTAACATGTGCTTATATTTACCTATCAAAATGTGTTGAAGTTGTGTGTTTGAAATGTAAAATTTAAAGAAGCAGTATTTCAGCACAGGTTTAGTTTAAGTACTGCTCTTCTATTGTGTTTATGTCCTTTTGGATGTGGCAATACGTTTATAAACATCCAGTGTGTTTGTTATCTGATCTGTTTGTGTTTATTTTAAATGGTTAACTTTGCTCACTGTCTGCTAAAAACATCCGGCCCAGCTCATGTTCTTAGTCTGAAAATCCGGCCCGAGTCAGTTTTTAACTGAATAGCCCTGATATATTTTATTGTCCAGTGGAGCACAGCACTGATGACACCAGGCTAAATTGTTTTGTTGAAGCTTTTCTTCTCTGTGCAAGCATCTGTTCCAGTTCCACTGAAAATAATTGTTGGATTTCTCTTTCTTTATGAATTGTGGTCAAAGATGCACAAATATGCACATACTCCATCAGCTCAGTTCTGAGAAAAAATAATTTTAGAAAAATAGCAGTGGAATAGTGTGCTGCCAGATATAATATAACACCTGAAATTAGCACAGTGCAGGCAGACACACAGCGGAGTGACAGAATGTAAAGTGTCAGAGTGAGAGTTACAGCGTTGTGGAAATGAGATACTCAGTCACTACACATTCACTGAGTTATACTACAAGTGCTCGGGCAGCTGTATTAATAGAAAAGAAAAAAATCAAAACAGACCTTAATAAATAATGACTCAGATATAAACTTGGCTGCGTTAATTATTCAGAGCCTCTGTGGTGATAATGAAAAAATGCTGCTGCACTTTGACTCTATATGCTGAAGCTTGTTGGTGTTTGAGCTCTGCAGGCGTAGTGGGTGAGTTTAGTATAGCTGTACTCACATATAGTAGTGCTATGAGGCAATGCTGTTCAACAGATTTCTAATTGTAGCAATTTGAATTGTGATTTGATTTTCGTTGTGTATTTTCAGGTTTTCTGTGATGAGTGAATATTTCTGTTGTGGTTTGGATACAAAGTTCAAGAATTGAACTTGAATTTATAGTAACAGATGATAAATCAGCAGCATCAGATTTTCAGTTTTGTATCAAAAGATCTTCGGCCTCAAGTGTCCATACACTAAGTATTGGCAATATATTGGCACTAGTATAAATTATCCAGCCTTAAATAAAATTGGACATGTAGGTCAGTTTACCTCCGTGTGTAATTGTTCCTAATTCAAACAGACCTTAAAAAGAAAATCAATTTGTTTCTGTACTTGGCTGCACAGTGCCTCAGTGGTTGCAGCTAGAAGATCTCCGGTTCGTGTCCCGGCCTGAGATCTTTCTGCATGAAGTCTGCATGTTCTCCCTGTGCATGCATGGGTTTTCTCCAGGTTCTCCAGCTTCCTCCCACAGTCCAAAAACATTCTGAGGTTAACTGGTGATTCTAAATTGTCCGTAGGTGTGAATGTGAGTGTGATTGTTTGTCTCTCTGTGTAGCCCTGTGATAGACTGGTGATAGACTCCACCCCCCCCATCAGTGTGATGACGCAAAAGGTGTCAGCATGTTTCTCAAGACCATTTCATCAGGATCTGTTGATTTACTGGACGTTTGCACTGTAGTTCAGCAAATCCACCTTTCAGTTTTTAACACAACTATTTTTCTGTTAAATTCACAGCACTTTCTTCATGTTATAGTTTTCAGTTGTACATTTGCTTTCACTCTGTAAATCATTGAATCTAATATAAAACAGAGTAGGCATTAACTATGCAGATGTGTCACTTCTGCAGGCAATAACCTCAATGTCCAAACATTTTTCTCTCAGATTCTCAGAAGCTGTACAACTGGAGGGTAAATTTCAGTTTTGGTTCAGCAGGCTTCTCTTTCTTTCTAGTGCAGGCTATGTTGCTCCAAATGTTTCTCTCAGGAGGGGATCCTGTAATAGAAATGTGGATTGTCAAACTCAGATCCGCAGTCCTTTTACTTTCTTTCATTTTACCTTCCTCTTCTCTGTAGTAGTGCTGGTAATTTCCTTTGGAGGAACAATAGAGAATGAATTATGAAGAAAGCACCAGGAGGTCGCTTTTGAAGAAAAAAGAAAGAAGCAGTTGTGTTTTGTTACATGCAAGCCTTTACCCGTTTGTAAATACAGCACACTTAGTATTATATGCACACAGCAGAAACATGTGGTTCTAGACATATTTTTGGGTTTTAAGATGAATCCAGAACCACATGTGTTACTATATTACACAGTACAAAACTTGTATATTTATGCATTGACTGTTTGTGACAACCCACCAGTGGAACTTAAGACAATTTAGAGTCTGATAATTTGCGGAAGCTTGAACAACCTACAGGTCTCTTGTTTCTGACAGATTTCAGAAAACAGTTTTTCCCTCACAGAGTTGCTGCTTAATTTTACCCCTCAATCACATTTATTCATTAGCCAACTGTTGGTGGTTTTGCATGTTTGCTGTCCATGGCAACACACACCAAGGTGCAGTCAGTCAGTCAGCTGGGATAGACTCCAGCACCCCATGACTCTAATGAGGATAAAGTGGTGGATAGATAATGGATGGATGGATCTTCTGCAAAACCTCTATTTTATATTTAATTAGCCCAGGTTCTCATTTGTTAATTGCATTAATAACAAACATCTGATATTTTAACCCTCTGAACCAAAGCAGTTTCTTTTCTTTTTTTTTTTTTTACTCCTGTCAACATTTTTGTCACTGTGGGCTCATTTTTCACAGTAAAGTTCTTTTACAATTTGTAAAACATTTTCTGACAATTAATTGTTTTTTTTGTTTTTTTTTTTGTTTGTTTTTTTTACAGTTTCTTGGTGATGATAAAAAAAACATGGGGAGATTTTGGCAATTTTAATTCTTTAATTAAATGATCTATTCTTTGGAACAATATCTTGCATTTGAAACCCACTAGCAGGTTTGGGGGTTCATAGAATTTTGAAATAAAATCTGAAATTACAGGAAAAAAAAATGTAATCACAATTTCAGTTGCTCCATAAACAGAAATGAGGTTTTATACTGAGCTGTATTGGTTGATTGACAGACTTTTCAGTAGACAGATGAGCAGTCATTCAGAATGTTTAGCTGGATGACTTTTAACCTGACTGTTTAAAAACTGTCACATTGGATTATTGTCTGACTGGTCAATGAATTGCATGTGCTGTGAAGGTTGCATATATGAGTTCATTAGGACACATCTGAATATTCTTGTTAATAGGTTGTCATGTCACACCAATAGGTTTACATGGATTTTATAGTTTACTATTATTGTCAGTACAGTGTGGACATCAGTTTAAAGTTTCTTCTTTTACCTTAAAGCACGTCTAGTTTGCTTCATATATTTTATCAATCATGATGGTGCAGAAGTGAACAGGAGCTTTTCTGAAAATCCAGAGATGGTGCATCACATGTTTAGTTATCAGGCTCCCAACAAAACAATGCCTCAAACTAGCATGTTCACAGATTCCTTTTTAACAATGCACTGTTACTTCTTTTGTTTGCTTCTGTCTCCTGTGTTTGATTTCCTGACAACAGAGCTCATGAATATGCTTTTGTGCAGTAGACTGCTGATGTTCTTGGCCAAATGCTTTACTGACTGGCTGACTGAGTGCCTTCTCTGCTTTCACTCTTCTGCTTACTGTCTGTCAGCATCCTCCCTCTCTCTCTTCACTCTTCTCTATGCTCGAGCTCTCCTTAGCTTTGTCAACAATTTTAAACTAAACTCTCATTAATGCAAATTGCATGTGCTCTCTCCTCGCTTTGCTCCATTCACAGCACCTGTGTGTGTGTGTGTGTGTGTGTGTGTGTGCGTGTGTGCGTGTGTGCGTGTGTGCGTGTGTGCGTGTGTGCGTGTGTGCGTGTGTGCGTGTGTGCGTGTGTGTGTGTGTCTGTCTGTCTGGTCAGGAGTCAACGAGTCCTGACATTTAGAACCTCAGCCACCTCCCTGATTTAGCAGAATCAGAGACTTCTCTTTGTCTTCTCTCAATCTTTTGCTGAGTGTTTCCTAATCCGTTTTGTCTCTTTTATCTTTCTCTTTGTACTTAATACCACTTCGACTGTGTTATTAGTAATGTATTTCACTCAATATTGAAGTGAAGTTTCCTTACACTCAGAAAACTTTTCCATAAACTGTAGTGACCTCCTGTGGCCACTACAGTTTTAAATGATAAGAAAGTCTGCCTGGTGGCACAACCAGGTACAGCAGCTACAATGCTTGAGGTGTGTATTATCTAGCAAAATGGTGTTGGATTGCGACTTGGTATTGGTATATAGATATAATACCAACAGCAATGTTTGATAGTTTCACTTAAATGCATTAAATGCAACTGCAATGAAAGTACATAACAGAAACCTGAAGTTCCATTGCATGACCAAATCCCACGTGTGTTGAGATTACAGTTACCTTATTTGTCACAATTATTCAGTGATTTTTGCAACAAAATGTGTATTGTACTTTAACATTTAAAACAGACAAAACACTGCTTTCTCTTACAGTTTGTGCAACATTCTTTCATATGTACAAATGTGCATCAAAATAATGCTAAAAATAAGATTCTCCTTCACCAAAATTTAGAGCAAAACATAAATGAAAGTCAAAATACTTCACTTCTTGAAAATTTGCTTATCAACCGACAATTTACAGATGTTCTCTGAATGCCTCACATGCTTCTACAGTAGAAGTTAGCATTGCAGCTGTGTGCAGAGAAGTCTCTAGTCTCCACTCTGTCACTGCAACACAGCAGGTGTGACACCAGAAGTCAGTAATATAAGACACTATAAGCTCAGACTGTCTCTTGAGCTCAGCATTTTGAAAATCAGTACCACATTTGTATGTTTTTCTATGTATTTTAACTCGTTCACTGTAATCAGTTGCTTATAGACTGAATTAAATTAGAGGCATTTCATTGAATATAAAATAAAGTCGGTACAAGTCAGTTGATAGTCAAGTAACACCTGAATGAGACACCTTTTGTGAAGCATTAATAAATAAGCTGATTCCAATCAGCTAATGCAAGTGAGAATTCAATGGTTTGCATGTGCTCATGCTTTATGGAATCTTTAGTCATAAACTTCAAATTAATTAAATCTCAACACACTGTCATGATTTCTTGTAAGTTTCAACATTAAACTGAATATTTTTCTGCAACCAGTAAGAAACCTACAAAAGAAAACGCAAGCCGCTGTGCTCCATTTTTTTTTCTAAATGTATGCAAGTTGTCTATTATAAATGAGAACATTTACTTTAATGTGACTCTCACTCTATGCTGTATCTGCATGGAACTGAACCACATCAAAGTTATTGCGTGATCTAACTTGAGGTATGAAGTAGAAAATAAGCTTTGGAATAGAAAAGTCATTCAAGGAAGCAGAGGATGGGATGGAGGAAGAAGTAGAATAGATATTTATTAACATTGTTAAAGAGCAATGAAAGGCAGTTTAGCAGCTCTTTGGATTAGCAGCATATAACAAAAGAGCACAAAGTCATTACAAAAATAAAAAATCATTACAAAAAAATAAAATCTTGTGAGATCAAGATTGCATTGTATATAATTTAATAAGAGTGCAGGTTGTTGTGCATGAGGTAGTATGTGCAAATAGTGCAGGGTGGGGGGATTGCACTTCAGCAATGAGTGTCCTCTCTTTTTCTTGATGTATTAGGGAGGCAGAGTGCATCTAACAGTCTGTGGGAAGAAAGTGTTCTTTCATCTGCTAGTGTCTAATTTGATTGGCTGATGTCTCTTTCCAAAGGGGAGGGGGGAGAACAGGTGAAATTCAGGGTGGGTGGGGTCTTTTATGATACAGCTGGATATTCTGTGGAGACAGCTAGTGTGAATGTGTCTGAAGGGGGGTAATATGGTCCCGGTAACACGCCCCACTGCTGTCACCACCTACTGCAGCTCCTTTCTGTCCTCTGCCATGCAGCTGCTGAACCACACTGTGCAGCAGCATAGAATATATGCACGATATAGCACTGATATGTCTGTGTTCAGCCCAGACGGTTATTTCCATTGCACAGTGCGCTCACTTCCACTTTTGATGCTGTAACATGCATTACACAGAGAGACGACTACTCGATTAATCGATAGCTGCAGCTCTACTCGCAGCCTCTTGTGCATAATCCGCTGCAATCTTTCCCTCCAGGTCTGTCCCCTGGGAGTGTGTTCTTAATGCTGGCATTATTGCACCAGCTGTTATTTAAATTAATACTAAGTCTTCCTCCTCTGCTCGAGTCTTATCTGCTCTGTAGATGGCGCAGCCTGCTAGCTCGATAGCGGACTTTGGGGTGGACTAGTCCAGTCAAAGTCTCTGTTATTATCATTTGTGGGGCTTAACATTGAGCTTTGCTGCTAGTCTTACCGCTTTTTAGCTTCTTGTGTCTCCTCTGTCTGTGCTATATCAGCGATGGGGTGGTGGTTTGTACAACCTGTGGGAGAAGGCTGTATCTCCAGAGGGATAAAATCCCAGTTTTTGTTGTTCAGAATGCAGTAGTTGTTGCCTGTGACCATAAGCAGCATAGCTCTACTGTACTATACCTGTGCATATGCAACTCCATCTAGAAACAGTGCCGTAAAAACTATAAAGCTGCCAAAACTTGAAGAGCGGTGGGCTACTGTGTGTGAGCGTGGGCCATCTTGATGCATCTTCAAGTAAGGGAAGAACAAAGGAAAGACGAGCATAATTAGAGGGGAAATAACCCAAGAATATGAAGGAAGGGGGGCAAGAAGTGCTAGATAAAGGAGAAGAAGCAAGCAAAGAAGACGATGACAGATCAAAAGAGGTGGTAAAAGGAAAAAAGTAGAGGGGTGGGGATAATAGAGGAAATGGAGAAACTAATGAAAGGCAGAGAAGAGGAGGAGAAAAAAGGTAAAGATAGTGCAAAGGTGGAGAGCATGTGGAGATTTGTGTGTGCATGTCTCGTGAGTGAAAAAGTGAGGCTAGTGCTGAATTATACACAACGGAGGTGAATTTTTTATGAGAATATTACTAAGCCTTCAAAGAGTAGTCAAACAACCTCAAACCTGAGAAATAAAGGGGTGGGTGAAAGAAGAGGAAAGAAAGGAGAGGTAATGTGAGGTAGATGGTAGAGAAGAAAAGGAGGAAGATGGATGGAGAAGAAATGTGGAAATAGAGAGTAAGATGAATACAGTAATAAAAGGAGTGACTCAAAAGAGGGAAAACTTAGGAATAAAAAGATAGAAATCGATAGAGGTGATGGTGACCAAGAGCTAAGGAGCTAAACAGGAAGTAAATAAAAGAATGAGATTGAAATATTCAAAAGGGGGGAAACTGCAAAGACAAAAAAGGTGGGAGGACAAAGGGAGATAGAGAGGAATTAGAAGAGAGGAGATTGCAAGAAAAAGATATATGGATAGAGATGAGGAGAGAGGTGATGTGATGAAGAGAAATAAAAAAGGGTTCTCAGGACTGTGTTACAAGTACCTGATAAGTAGTGCCATAGACCATCTTCTCTGTTCAGAGGTGGATGCAATGGATTACATTACTGTGTTGCTACAGTAAAGGGCTACCCACAACACTTCTTGTACTATTTATTAGACATTTTAGGTCCACATCCTCTGGAATTCAGACATTGTTTTTTTTATGGCTAGCAATTTTTGAGTGCTTTCAAAGTGAACATCCACATTACAATTATTTTTCTGGGTTTGGAACATAAATCAGTTCGGAACTTGTCACTCAAGAAATACAGCAATCTGATGTTGCAAAGACATCAAGGGGACATCAAGGGGGGGGGGGGGGGGGGGTAAGCAATGAAATTTTTGTCACACTTTTCAGAGAATAACTGAAAACATACTTTATTGTGGTATATCGTGATATATATCATTATCGTGATACAAAATAATCCATATCGTGATATATGATTTTTTCCATATCGCCCAGCACTACAATGGACTATTACGAAACATATGAAGAGTGACACCATGAATAGAGGTGAATCTGCCCATGGTATTGAGAACTAAAACTGTAACACAGATCTACTGACTGATTTTCAAAGAAGCACAACTCTGAATATACTGTACAAATCTAAAAAGCTGTTTTAAAAAAAATCAGAATTACTTAATCTGTATCATTATGCACAAATGTTACCTTATGTTTACAGTCAGATATGTTAAATTAGCATTTTCAGTAAATGCTTGTGATAGTAGAGGCAGTGTACTGACATTTACACCATAGCGAGCCTGTGCACTGTTGAATGACACCAACCCCCAGCAAGCTTCCCTCCCACACAGTTTGACTGACAGCTGCTCCCTGGGGAATGCAGTGCAAAAGCAACACAGAGAAAACTGGAGTTCTACACTTTTCTCTGACCTTTAGCTAATCCCAACTGACACTGGCTCATTAAGAATAGAGCGAGGTGTGGTTGTAAATGAAGCTAATTGTCAACTGGCCTCATCATTTGTACATATTAATTTCAGTGGCTTCTCCCCTTGGCTGCATGAATGATGCATCTTATTCCATAAAGCATTGCCCTGTCCATACCGAAGCTTAACTGCAGCCAGATGCTTTGGCATTCTTCCATCCGTCATCCATTCATTCATCTTAAAACCTGGTCCTGTCATCCAGCCAGTCACACCTACAGCCTCTAGAAACCCTCTCAGCTTATCTGCACCTTTCTATCCATCAGCTTAGTCACACTGACAGAACGGTCTGTGTGTCATTTGTCCACATCTGCTTGACACTTGTAGTCAATCTGCTCAATCCTCCAACATTTATTTGACTGTGTAACTCCAAAGCTATTTTTTTTTTTTTTTGCCATTGCACCCACATCAATCAACCTTGAGATTTTCTCATGTAAGGGTTGTTATAATCAGAGTCAGAATTAGAATCAGCTTTAATGGCCAAGTATGTATACAACATACAAGGAATTTGGCTTTGGCTGTTGGTGTCACCCTGGAAAGAGAATAAAATAATAATAAAAATAAACCTCTAAAAAGAAGAAGAGGGAAAAGGTAGTGGTAATAAAAATAAATGTAACACAATATATACAGATATTTACAAGCTAGAAATGAATATATAAACACAGTAGTGCAAAATGAAAATTGCTAGATCAAGATACAGTGCAAAAAGCAGAGAATTTTAACATTTTTTTTTAGAATTTATTCATTTATTTGATCAGGGACCATGCAATTAACATAGAACACATCTGATGTATTGTGCCAGAGGTTAACTGGGGGGGGGGGGGGGGGGGGGGGGGGGGGGGCGACAGCTTATATCCAGGGTGAGTGGGGTCTCTAATGTTCCCGGCCCTCTTCCTGGTTCTAGTGGAGTAAAGTTCCTGGATGGAGGGCAGCAGGGCTCCAGTGATGCTCTCTGCAGTCTCTGCAGTCCGTACTATAGGCTGTAGTCTGTTTCTGTCCTGCTGTGTGGCAGATCCAGAGGTGCACAGGACAGATTAAATGACTGCAGTGTAGAACTGGATCAACAGCTCCTGTGGCAGACCGTGTCTCTTTAGCTGTCATAGGAAATACATCCTCTGCTGAGCCCTTTTTAGAATGGAGCAGATGTTCATCTCCCACTTCAGGTCCTGAGAGATTGTAGTCCCCAGGAGCTTGAAGGACTCCACAGCTGACACAGGGCTGTTGCTGATGGTGAGGGGGAGCAGTGATGAGGGCTGTCTCCTGAAGTCCACTATCATCTCCACAGTCGTGAGTGTGTTCAGCTCCAGGTTGTTCTGGCTGCACCAAATCACCAGCTGCTCAGTGTCCTGCTGATATACAGACTCGTCACCGTCCTGGATCAGGCCGATGACTGTTGTGTCATCTGCAAACTTCAGTGGTTTAACAGCTGGGTACTCGGAGGTGCAGTCATTGGTGTAGAGGGACAAGAGTAGTGGCGACAGGACACACCCATGGGGGGGCGCCAGTGCTGAAAGTCCGGGTGGTTGAGGTGACATCTCCCAGCCTCATCTGCTACTTCCTGTCTGTCAGGAAGCTGGTGATCCACTGACACATGGATGGAGACACACTGAGGTGGGAGAGTTTGGTGGAGAAGATTTCAGGGATGATAGTGTTGAATGCTGAAGTAAAATCCATAACTTCCAGGGCCATCTAGATGTTGCAGGATGCAGTACAGTCCCAGATTGACTGCATCATCAGCCGACCTGTTTGCGCGATAAGCAAACTGCATGGGGTCCAGCAGGGGTCTTATTATGGTCTTCAGGTGGTTCAACACCAGTCCCTCGAAGGACTTCGTGACCACAGACATCAGATGTCTGACAAAAGATAGTCTGTATTATTCAAGGAAGTGGCTGTGACAAGAAAAACTTTAGTCATTGGTTTGAACATTTAACACTCAGCAGGATATGGATCTGTGCTAAAACTTATAGCACATAGAACTAGAGCTGCAGCTATTGATTATTTAGTAATCGAGTATTGTATTGATTATTCTGGATTAGTAATTTAATTCCGCACTAGGCATGCGCGCTACAGCATCAAAAGTGGAAGTGAGCAACAGAAATAGCTGTCCTGGACACCCACTCTACTTCCCATTGGCTAGTGATTGTTATTATTATGTTATTATTATATAGTATTAGTTTGGTTGCGAGCAAAGGCTGCTTTCTTGTCATTCCATTTGTAGATGAACTCGACTGGCAATGTAGTCCTATCTGTCTTTTTTTTGCCACTCGCTGGAATTCCGGCAGGGTGCCTGAATACTTACACAAAACATACAGTGAAGGTACGTGTCCACTAGATGTGTTTTTTCCGCATGTAACTGGTCACTAGTGGGCCACAACATTGTCACGTGACCGAGCTGTCAGCTTGACAGTCCGGCAGATGCTTCAGATAAACATAAACTTTTTCTTTTATTTCAAAAACACTTCAGGGAAAGGTATTTCTGAAAGCATTTGAGGTGAGAAATAAGCTGTGCAGTAGCCAAATCTGTCCTTGTTTTAGTTCACCGGTGGCTAGTTTAGATGACCATTTAGACCCGTAAACAATAGAAAAGCTGCGCTGGTTAAAATATAAGCGTCCCGTCAAATTTAAGGGCCCGGTTTGTATCGAATGAAGTCTGGGTCCAGCCTCAGACCACGGTCTGCCATTTCGTGACCTGAGGTTTAGCATGTAGCTGATTAAATGAAGCCTCGATCCAGAGAATTTTGCCTTGAGGAATTTTAGTAATCAAATTACTCGAATAACTTGAGGAATCGTTTCAGCCCTACATGGAACAAAACAAGTAAAATGCTACAACTTGTAGCCTGCAGAACATCACAACATGAAGCATTCTATTCAGGTTAACAAAGAATAAAGAACTGTTTCTTTTGTGAAACTGATTTCACAAACAGTCCCTTCAAGTGAAGTTCACTGGACAGAGCTACAGGTTTTCTAAATGTGACTTTGTTTGTAGTAAACATAGTTTTCTTATATTTATGTAATTCACCATTTGAGCACAATATAAAGAAATAAAGGTGTTTCAACCAAATTTTTAAACATTGCCTTTTCTGCAAGGTAGTTTGAATGAACTGTACAGCTGGACTTTGGATTTTGGAGGCCCTGAAAATGTATAAATTGGCTATTTTTCATGGTTAATATTTCAGGAATGGCTCCTTAGAGTTTATTTCTTTGTTTGGGTTGGGGGGTTAATGGTTTCTTAGTAAACTACAGCAACACTACGCACAAGCCAGTGAAAAGAAACTGTGTGCACATGTTGTTTAACACAACTGCTTATCATTTGGTATTTGAAATAATACCTTTTATTCATTTAACTAAATTATTAACATTATCAAGTCACCTTGTTTATCTAAGCACTGCAGTAATGTTAGAAAGAAAAGCATATTCTTTGCATAGACTGACTCATCTGCACATGTGGAATTGCTCACCTCCCTTGCATCATCTGTTCAAACAAGTGACAAGTATGAACATATCCTTTACCAAGAATTTCTGATCTAAGGGAAATGGTGTTAAGTGCATTTCTCAAGATTAACTGGACAGCAGTCAGTAAACCCAGAGGTGTTTTTCAACTTTACAGCCAAGTGAAATCTATTGGTCTCTCCGCCTGCTCAGAGGAGAATATATGGATTTTCACCAAATTAAACAAATACCTCAGGGGCTGAACATTTACACATTCTTCAAATGAAAAAATAACCAAACATTTTTTTATATTGACACTGTAAAATTGGGGAAGATTGCTTTCTCAATCCCCTGAGTAGAAATTTGCTGGTCAGCAAAATATATGACACATCAACTATTCAATAAATAGATTATCCTGTCGGTCAGTGTCCATATATCTTTCCTCCATGAATGAATTGTCTTCTTTCTCCCAAAGAAGGCTGAGTGGACCACCATTCACCATAGTTTTATTAGCCGGTTTGATCTATACCGTCACATAGGCAGCAATGCAGTGAGGTGTGCAAAGATAGAGAAGCTGATTCTACAGTTAACTTAAAACTTCTGTCACCATGATGTGATTGTATGTGGAAGAGTCCCTCATTAAAGGACCCACGTGTAGGATTTAGTAACATCTCGTGGTAAGGTTGAAAAAAAAAACACGATTGTTGCCCCTTTATGTGAAAATCCAGAAAGCCTCCTCTAGTGCCAATGATGCAACATGATGGCCTCCGATGGTGAGGACCTACTCCCTAAAAACTAATATAAACAGTTCATAGTCAGCAGTTTTAAAGCTCAGCATGTTGTGTCAAACCGCCTCATCTTTGCAGCATCTGATTACTAACTTTCAGTGAGGCCGAACGTAAGCAGGCGAACTGTTGCTTTAAGTGGCTATGGTTTTATGATCATATATAAGACTTAATATAATATATACAGTGAGTTCTATATTAATTTACTCCCTGTACAGTTGGCATGAATTGGTAAATTAGCTATAGAGAACAAAACTTTTTAATTTCCTTTGTAGCAGGCAGTAAACATGTTTATTTGTCCTGTAAAGTTGATTATTTTAACATTTGGAGTCTGTAGGGATTTACTAACGTTTAGAACCAGCCTCATGTGGACATTTGAGGAATTGCAGTATTTGTATTTTCATGTTGGCTTAATTTCCTAACCCTGGAATATGCTTCAGCTTCGCTTTTACAGAGGACCTGCTCAACTTAAAGCACCATAAAATCTGATTTTTCAGCATTGTGTATTGCATGTATTGCATGCCACTATTGTTTATTGTTCATTTACCAAAATGTTTAACAACACATAGTCTGAAGCATCTTTTGGCTCGGTATATTTCTAACAGTTGAGATATTAAAGATAATGAAAAGCATTCCTCCACTATTACGAAGTGCAGAGGTGTGCCAACAATCCTTTCTCCTTTCTGTCCGGTCTCTGTGCAGTTATGAAGCAGATTCATAAAGCTCCAGAACAAATTGTTTGCTTCATGTGACATATTTGCAACTCCAATGAACTGACAGATATCGTGTCTTTCCACTGACTGTACAGTTGCATCACCTCTAGAATTAATTTGACTTCTGTCCGAACACACAGTGAAACACTGAAAACGTCGGAGTTTTAAGGTTATGTTTGGTGAACCCTTTTCCTCCCAACTTGGCCAGGAACTACTTTTAGCATGAGGATATTTTGATGTCCTTCAGCTTTTGTTAATAAACAACACAAATCTTACAGCATGAACACCTTCTTTGTTGTTGTATTCAATGTGACATATGGTGAAGGGTTAGGGAATTTAACTGCATTAAAATATACAGTAAGTTCTCATATGTGTGCCTGGGCTCTCATTTCATCGTTGTCTTCTGCTTTGCTGAATGAAAGACCATCAGAACTGGATTAGGGCTAATCCATTCCAATTCAGAAATAGAAATGAAGTTGAAAAGTGCTATTCATATGGACAAAATCATTAGCTTGTTTGCTATGTCAATTTACAGTGAATGAATAAATGAATGAATGAATGAATTCCAGATTTTCTAAGCACTTTAAGTTTATCTCATAACTGTTGGCTTTAAAGCAGATCTTCAAAGTAAATTTTTTGATCCATTTGCGAAACTTAAAGGCCAACATGTTCAATTAATTCAACAGATAACACTGAAAGGAGTGTTTAAACTCTCTTAATGGCATTGTCAGTTTCTGAAAGCAGGTCCTTCAGTTGGTTCCAATGCTCAGGAACCAACTGAAGCATGTGCTGAAAAACTGAGGAAGAATATAATAAAATAAGGGAAGGACAAAAGAATACAAGAAAGGCAAGTAGTCATGTTCTCTGACTGAGTTAGGTGAGTTTGGCCGCACTGGTTGTGTGCTTCCTTGCAGCCGTGTGTATGTGCTTGATGCGACCATGTCTCATGTGTGTCAGCGTGCTGCACTGCTCCCCTGAAGCTCTAGAGTTATAGTTCAATCTGGTCCTGCAGCTTCTTGCATTGAAAACAGCCTCACAAATCACAGAGCATATCCAGGAGTAAGCTCACCTTCACAACTACACACACACACACATGCATGCATACACACACACACGCACACGCACGCACACACACACACACGCACACACGCACACACACACACACACACACACACACACACACACACACACACACACACACACACACACACACACACACATTCCTTTTGTGTGTTTGTTTTAGAAGTGTTATGTGATGTTCAGACCACCACTAGATGAATCCTATTGCTGGTGACCAAACCTGCCACATGTGCATTTTTTTTGTTTGTAATATTCATAATGCAGAGAAACAGATGAATCTTTAATGGCACTCTTACATGTAATTCATTCACTCTGACATTGTGTTTGTTTCTCTTTGTAAACGAGAGGTTATTACATTTTGTTTGACCCCAACCAATCACTACTGAATGACGTGTTCTTCCTGTAGATGTTCTGTTCAGCTGAATAATTTCAATAGGTCAACTCACAGCAGAATGTACTGTTGTTTCTTATTCATGCCTTATGTCATTCACAGGCTCATTTTTATGTTACCGTTTTTCCACCCTGCTAGCTAGTTGTATGTGAAGACCACACTGCTGTTCTTAAACAAGTCAACAAAGTTCTGATTGAGTGCAACATCCACACTGTTTGATCATTGCTCCTGACAGAGCTCTGGATGTAAAACTAAAAAATGAAAAATCACATTGAACAGTATTTTGACCTTCATTCTTCAGTGGAGCCTCTGGGGCTGCTGAAAACAACTTTTCTAAAATATTAAATGTTTCATGATGTTTTGCTTTGATGTGTAGAATGAGACAGTTTGTGATGAGCACTATGAATATAAACCTAGTTCAAAGCATCAAACATGCAGAAACTATTTCACCTGCTGATGCCTGTTTTATCGTGCAACCCCTGATAGAACACACAAATGCACAAAAATGGTTTTGCCGTACATTAGATGCTATTTTGTATATGTGTAATTTTGTACAATTTTCTCGGCTGCAAGCAGTGCTCATTTTAAGGCCTTCTTTATGCTGCTTTTTATGTGTGTAAGTCTTTTCCACTCACAGCAAATGGGCTCATGTTTCACGCTGAGCAGTGTGTTTATGTTGAGATGTTTTAAGTTTAATCAGAGTCCAATCATGTAAGACCATGAAAACCAGTCCCTACAGAAAATCTGTATTTTTAGCATCCATCCCAAAAATACAAAGATGTGACTGCGGTGCGGAAACACGAATGAAAACAGAGCATATAATTCTGTCTGAAAACATGAAATGTGGTGTTGTTACATGTATAAATTTGTATAATTCCTGAATTCCTTTTTTAGTATATGTGACAGCTCAGTTATTGAAGCCATGAATTCTGCCTTTTTTGCTTCCCATTCTGGAATCTTTTATCTTTCTGGCTCTTAGCATCATTCCTTTGCATATTTTGTTCATATGTATTTGAAACCAACAGCCACTGCACCATGTTCTTTTACATACTGTCATGCTCACACTGCTCAGGTGTCACACCAGAGTCTTGTCTGCTAAATGCAGATGTGGCTCTCCATAACTCGCGTTATCTAGCTGAAAAGGAAACAAAATATTATACATGTATATGATAATAATGTATAGTAATACTGTGTCCCTTCCTGTCAAGGCAGCTGTAGTGACATTGAGTTCTCAGGAAAAATGTATTCACTGTTTATCTTCTGTCCTGACAAAGGCAGATTGTATTTCTTTCAAAAGCTTTTACTGGCAGCCTTTTACATGATTTGAAACTGAAATCCTTGTTGTGACATTTCAGTTTAAGCCAGCGTGGCATATGACTACAGTACTGACAGGCTCTTTGATTAAAACTGTGGCATTCTGGGAAGCGAACTGAAAACAATGCTGTCAAAATTTAGAATGAAAAGAAATACAGACAAAGGACAGTCTCCTTTAACCTTTAAAGCTCTTACTGCATGAATATTTAATATGGCATTCACACAATCCCTTCATCAGAGACCAAAACAATCTTTTAATGGCAAAAGTTCCATATTTTTTCCATAAGTTTTACTGCTTATGGTTCTGTCACTTCTCAGTTCAACTCAGAAGGAACTGCACAGACCAGGCAGTGAAATGTTCTTTATTTCTCGCAATGTCAACAAATCCAGTAAAAAGACCAAAGCCAGCAGTGCATTCAGTTCAGCACTCAGCTCCATGCCTATTCTGAACCAGTCATTTGAAAATGCCATTAACAGAGTGAAAGATTGCATGAACTTAATCATTTTATGTTATTAACAAAGCAGATATAGGCCTAATTTAATTTAATTTCCACATTCAACATTCAGCTGTGATCTATATTCACAAAGGGCTGTGGCCTCTCTCTCCACACTTGACAGGATCCTCTGGGATCCTCTGCGATCCTTCACCCTGCAGAGCTTCATATGGGGATTAAATACACCAGTGCTTGGCACTGCTGAAAGGTCAAACTGAGGCACTAGTTCTCAGTTTGTGGAGACAATAACAACATTTGTAAATACTTAAAATGTCCATTTGTTTTTAAAGTTACTTTGTTTAAACTATTTTATGTTTCTAATAGGCCTGGGCACGTTAACACATTATTAACGTTAATGTAAATGCATTTTTGTTCGTATAGCAGTACTTTTAAAATAAAAGTGCAGAATACACTACTTTTAAATTCATTATTTCATTTTGTGCATAACGATGTGATTAATCACGATTAATCACAGAAAATCATTGGGCAGTCAAAGGCTAGAGTCCTCTTCTGTGACAGAATGTTCAATTCTCGTGTATGTGTTTGCTAAATAAGCTGACCAGACCTAAGCTAAGCTTATCCAGTTGGGACTGAATGAAATCACAGAAAATGTTAAAATTTTCCACCAGGGTCACTAAATATTCTTACAGAGCTTTGGACAAGATACACTGAAGTCTTAAAGACCCCATCTGATGAAAATCTAGTTTTTTATGTTGTTAACATGTCCGTATGTTGCTAGAAGGCATCTCAGGAGTAAAAAAAGACACAGTGCCCTGGCTGAGCATTTCATTTTGAAACTGCGATCTACTGATGACTGTCTCAAAAACATGGATTTAGACAGCTGGGGTTTCATACATGACAAACCTAAAGAACCAATCTGGAGGGATTTTTCTCAGGGAAATGTTTCTAAATGTGTACCTTTGATACAAAGAGATGAGTTTTCAGGGGTTAAATCAATGTGTGAAGAAAGACTCTCAACAGTCCTGAAGATCTTTATATCTGTACGAATATTAATAGTGATCATAATTTTGACTTCCCACAAATGAAAATAGTTGTTTTTAAAAAAAAAAAAAAAAAAAAAAAATGGTTTATTGTCAACCACTTCCCTCACAGGTTCAGCAAAGCCAAACCTGCTAATATATTGGCATTTTAAATGCATAGAAAACTCTGCTCATAGATTTCAACTTGGGTAAAGTGAATGTTTTATTTCACTCTTGGAGTTTCACTCTGGAATGCAGCACAGTATAAAAATGAAAGCAGTATTCTGCTTATTCAAAAGTAAAAGTGTAATAAAATTATTATGATTAAATATTCATGACAGATATTGATATCAATGTTGATCAAAATAATTACTTACTTGGACATGCACTAAAGGACTTGTTATGACTGATCTCTTACTTGACATGGATTTGTCCCTAATGACTTGGACTTGTCTCAAAAGCTCTACTGTTTCATTAGGGAGACACAGGTTTGATGGCAAGTGGTTGCAATGATCAGAAGTCTGTATCCTGTAGACTGTCTGCAGGTAGATATTAAGCCTAGTGGATTCTGTGCTTATAGGTTGCATCATGTAACTCTTGTTCTGTTACAAGGGCTGAGAACTGAGTGCAGACAAAGCTTGTGTTATGCGTGATGCTTCCGTGAGGTCCATGCGGCTCCGCGTGGAAGAACGACATCATTTTAGTAGCCACACCCCCTTACACGCCCCTTCTAAAGCGGAAAAATTCTGCATCGCACACCTCCAAATTTTTCTGACAATGCAGATGGAGACGTGTGGATATATTGCACCCTGCAGTTTGAGAGCAGGTGCCACACAGAGTATAAAAACCACATGCATTCTTTAGTGCGGATTCCAAGCATTTCATTTTGTGCGTCACATTCGTGCGGAAAGCATAACCCAGGCTTAATGAGGATACAGGAGTGGCGAATAAAACTATTTATTTTACAAATGATAATCAAGCATTACACAGGAAGCTGAGCAGAAAAACTAGCTGAGCTAAACAGCACTGAACTGGATTGAACCCCTTGTGGGACTGGGGGGCAAACTAACCACCAGAGACTAGTCAAACTGACGGAATGAACAAACTAACTAGTACTTGTCAAAACCAAGCTAGGAAAGTGACTATATGAAAATACTACAAAGTTAATATTAGACTGCTGATAACTCAGCTTAACAGAAACCCCGGACTAACTCTCGGGACAACAACTAACAACAAAACTGAAGACTATAGCTGGGCTCTGAAAGCGAGCGAGGAGCTTAGCTGACAATAAGCGACATGGGAAAGTCGAGTTGGTAGCGGCAGGCTGTGGTGGTGTGCGATGCTGCTGATGGCTGAGGACAGACAGTTGCTGCATGAGATGGAGCTTGGCTTTGAGCAGGGAGTGAGGTTCAGACTGGATGAATCCAGGCAGGTGATGGGAGCAGTCCATGCTGAAGAGGGAGAGTGCAGGTCGGTTAGGTGAGCAAGCAGGTGATACAAAGCAAGGCTGTTTTATGGTCTGCCGCTGAGTTGGGATTCTGACACCGGCTTTTATGGAGAAGCAAAGTGATTGATGGGATCCCTCCCACCTGCTCACACACCTCCTCAGGTGATTGGAATTAGCAGCACCTGCCCCATGCCACACACTATGCTCATGCCCACCTGGACAGAAAAGGAAAGGAGGGGGATGAGAAAGAGAACTGCCACTGCCTGGCATCAGATATGGAGGGTGTTACTGATTCTCCTCGTCTCTCCAGCAGAGACTTGCTGTGATCTTGTTGGAGGTGTAGAAACACAGCCTGCTGCAGAACTGTGAATAATGAACATACATGTGGTGGTCATAATAATGGTGCGTATGGTATTAATATGGATTACTCAGTCATATGCATTTGGAAATGAAGTTATTGAATTTAATTAACAAAGTAATGTGTTTAGGCAGTGAAAGACTCCTCATTGAAATGGGAAAGCCTTGACCTTTCTGGATGCATCTGATTACTGTCGGCTTCACTTTATCAAAAATGTGCCTCTCTCTGTGTGTGTGTGTGTGTGCGTGCGTGCGTGCGTGCGTGCGTGCGTGCGTGCGTGCGTGCGTGCGTGCGTGCGTGCGTGCGTGCGTGTGTGTGTGTGTGCGTGTGTGTGTGTATGTGATGGGCGAGAATGTAAGGTTGGTTTTGAAAACGGACAGACGGTGAAATTGGAGATGCATTCAGAAAAAAATACTTAGTAAGCAGATCGTTAAGTGAAACTTTACCAAACACAAGATCAATGCTGCAGACTATCGAAAATATAATTTATTTTTCTTCATATAACTAAAATCAGTCAACATAGACAATCACAACAAAACATGTCCTAACACTGTAAGCCCAGACAATAGACAAATAAAAATACTGTACTACCAGTACAGGTTAAAAGCTGGATCTGGCCAGAGAATTTCATCAACATCACAGGCAATATCCTCATCGGCAAGACAACGTCTTGAATGACGGATCCATCCTTGCACAGCTGCAGCGTCGATTTGGTCACAAGCCTCTTCCATGGCCTGAATGAGGGTCACCTGAGCCTGGGGCCAGAGATCATAAAACTTCCACCGCCATGCTGAGAAAAACTCTTGGATGGGGTTTAGAAATGTAGAATATGGTGGAAGGTACAGTACTGTAACCTGTGGATGGTGTTAAACCAGTTGTGGACCAGAGCAGAGTGGTGGAAGGACACGTTGTCCCAGATGACTATGTGTTGCATCTGGTGCATTTGGTTCATTAGTGTGATGAGGTTGTGAGAATGTGATCTGTGTTGTAAAAGCACATATTGGCATGGCAGTGGTTTTATAGAGCTCACACCTGATTGGTGCGTCTACAATAAAGCAATCATGTGTTTGCACACCTGATATGTGTGTTTACCCAAATGGTTCATGGGTGTAGTGAGTTGTCAGTCAGTGCTTTGGAATTGCAAGGAAGTGACATCATGATATACTTCTGTGTCTAATGTATACAAGTGTGTTTAGTGTTTGGCAAATCACTGTGTATTGTTCTGCAAAAAAGTGTGAGGCTGACTTTGTGTGTATAGTGGTGAAAATCTGGCCCAGTGTTTTGCTCTTTGAGTGTAAGGTGTTGATAATTATGTAATTCTTTTGGTTTTATTGTAAGTTAAACACAGCAGTGTGTAACTGGTTCAAACAGCATTAAGCTTTATGAAATGTGTGTGTTTCACATGGTAACATAATATGGTTTTTATAAATGTGTATGTAGTTTTTACTAGAGTGTTTCATTTTGCACAGGATATGAGGTGTTCTGCATATTGTGTGTGTGGTTGTGTTAATTGTGTGTAGTGTTTTGAAATTCCGAGCGCTGTTTTCAACATAGTGCTTAAGCAATCGTAAAAAACTGTAATAGGAAGAACCCTTGAGCAGAACTGGCTGACAGGTTGAGAGGGACAGAAGAGGTGGAGGGGGTGAGGGAGGGGGAGGGAGAAGAGGGAGGTGGGGGACAAGGAAATACATAACACACATTGGGATATATGCATTATTAGAGGAACATAAATGATGCATACAAGTACAAGCCAACATTGAAACTGATTCATAGTTTACTGTTATGATGTACGGCTCTGGCATTAAATATGCTACATATATAGCTGGTAGTAAGATGCAAACAGTGTGTAGATGAGCATATCAAGGATAGTGAGGATGATGCAGGGTAATAATAGTAGAGTCATGATGTCTGCATCTGTACCATTTTGCTTGTAAATGTTACTTCCTAAATAAGTGATAGACTTTACTTCCCCAAGCCTATTGCCATCTAGTTTGACTGGCTCATCATTGGCTGTATTTATCTTTATGATCTTTGGCTTTCTTTTGTGGATGCTAAGTCCCACTTGTGAAGACACAATTGTTACAAAGTCATTGAATCTAGTGTTTATCTACATGAACCTGCCTGGACGTGAAAAAGTGTACAGTGAAAATCAGTGAACAGCTGCTCAACCGTGCTTTCAGTCAGAAACCTGCTTGCGTTTTGCATGTTTTTACTGCATTGAATTGCGACTAATGTTGCTTGATTCAGACCTCATAAAACAGATTCAGACTTAAAAGAGAGCGATCTTTGGCTTCAGCAGGGCAAAATGAAGCTCATGGTCACAATACTGATGTGATTAACATTGAGTAAAAGTAGCAGAGCCCCAAGACTCACCGTGAGAGTAAAGCCAATGTATTTGTAATTTTTTGGAACAATTTATTGTCATTTTACAGATTATCCCCGTTTATTGAAATACAGATAACTAGTAAAATCATAGAAAAGTATTTATTTGTGTTTATATCATAATGCACATATCAAATATCTGTATTTTTTAAAATGGTAATTTGTTCTTTTAAAATGTTTAACTGTAAAATTACAATATTTTTAGTTTAAATCAGCAAAAAACATGAGCGTTTTATAGATTTTGCTGTTATTTTAAAGATAAACTATGTAAGGATTGAAAAAGGGTAAATATTTTCTTGTGTTTAACTTAAAAAAAGATATCTATTAAATCTATTAAAATCACAAAGACAAATTCATGCTATACATGTTGACTATAAAATAACGGGCCAAAGTAAAAAATGTCTACATCAAAACATCTTTTTTCAAACAGTAATTTATTCCTTTAAAATATATGACCATAAAATTACACCGTTTTACTTTAATTAATCACACATTTACTGTTTTTTGTCCCCACCATTTTTTTTTAACTTTTTTTTTTCTGGCACCCTTGTTGCAATATTTTAGACATGTTTTTTACTCATCAGCATGCACCACTGTTCTATTTCCTATTGTGCATGTAATATGTGTCCGAGGTCAACGTTGAAAGGATAGCTTGGTTTCTTTAAAGTCAGTTGTATGAGATACTTATCGATCGACAGTGTAGCAGCTACAGTAGATGGAGCACTTTTTGCTCCTGAGGGTTCACCTTTAGTGTTGCACATGCAGAGACAGAGAGATAGTTCTCATCTGACTGGGAATGCAATGTTTGTCAAGCTGGAAATCACTTGTTTAGCATTAATCTTAATAAAATAAAATGGCATTTCTCAGTTGGGAAAATGAATTGCATTATGGGCAGCAGAGGATTTTCCTAGCTTAGCATCCTGGATGACCAAAATAGAATACAAGGCTGAAGGAGGAATTAAACATTCTGGAAGTTAATTTGCAAAAATGAATGTGATGAAGATTCATTCATATCATTCTTCACATCTCATCTCAAAAGAAAAAGAGGGGAAAAAACACAGCTGGGAAATGAACAGCTGTGTGTTTTATTGACTTTGTGTAGCTACTGTCAAAAAAAGCCAATATCAAACTGAAAAGATGTCTTACTTCTTCCATGAGAGAGAAGTTTGTTCCTTCCAAGAACATTTCTTCACAGCAAAGAACTTGGCTGAGACGTGTGGAAGAGCTACTGTAAATGGAAAAGCTTTTTTTTCCCTCCACCCTTAAGTGCCATCAACTTAAGGGTGGAGGGAAAAAAAGGCATTCATTTAAAATTATTTAGAAATTACAGATTCATGAATTAAAATAGACCTGAATGTCTTTGTCTTGCCAGCTGTCCTGTCCATCTAAAGTGGTCGCAGCATAAAATCGATTTCAGCCAGCCAGGATTTACAGGCGTGTTGCCAGGAAACACTCTGACACCACAGAATGCAAAGAGATTCACACACACACACACACACACACACACACACACACACACACACACACACACACACACACACACACACACACATGGAGTACTGTAAGCAGTAATGGGAGGATAATTCCACACGTAGCTTTCATCTCGTACTCCTAACAAAGGTGTGATTTTCAGTACCAGGAGTTTCCTTTTTCTCTTTCCCATGGCTGCCTGTCTCCTCTTATTCAGCACTCTGGGTTCTAAGGCAGGATTCAATTTAAAGTTGCTGAAGCAATTAAGGACATTTGGTTTGCAAATAGTGGCAGCACAGTACACAAGCAGTGGCAGTGCAAAAAGGCAGACATAAAAATACAAATTATAGATGCAAGCAGAGTAACAATGCAGACATAATGGGAGCTGGCAGGGAGGCACCAGCTGGATGTAATGAAATGAAATGGTTGCACATCTGCTGCACACTGTGAATGTAAGCTGGGAACTCTTCTATTTATGTTCCTCTAATTGAGACTTCCTTAGTATTATTCATATCTTATGGTAAACACTGATTCTTGCCTAGTTCATTTATTTTTTTGGAACCTTCTCATTTTTTAAGACCATCCACTAATAGATTATTACACAATATAGTGTCAAGTGAACAAGTATTTTTAAATTGCGCTAAATTGTTCCCTATTAGCTTAATTCAGATTCTGTTTTTCTCTGTTGTGTTCTGTTTTTTTTTTTTTGTTTGTTTGTTTGTGTTTTTCTGATCAGTGGTGCTAGAAAAAGTGTAAATTATCCAGTTGTAAAGCTGACATCAGTAATGTGTCTCATGATATTCCCTGAGGGTTCAGTCTTTTCTACTGACTGTGTTTGAATTGTTTAAAAGCCACTTACTAACCCAACTATTTATCTACTTAATTTTTAGATGTGTTTTCCTTCTGTTAACTGACAAAAGTCAGATGGCTCAAAACAGAAAGACATGAATCTTCATTTAGTTTAATTTTATTACATTACAATAGGCCCACAATAATAATACAGAAGGATTCAAGAGTTGTTATTTGCTGTTATTTAAGTGATTTTAGAACAAGCTGTACCTTTTGTTTGTCTCACCTGAGCTTGTTGATGTTTCTGTGGCAGTTTTTCTGTCAGCATGTGTTCTTTTTAACCAGGAAAATTACATCTTAATTGTCTACAAAACCCTGAGTGTTTGGTTCTTTCTGCACATAATACATTTCCCTCACATCATAACTGAGAATGACATACAGTTGTATGGGAATGCAATTCTTAGAAGACGTTATTGTTTGTAGGGGCTTCAGCAAGCTCATCATATTTAGTTTATTTAAAAAACAAAAAGATTTTCCACATCATGTACAAGTGCATGATACAGTTACTCTGCAGTCACAATTAGAAGGGTAATTCAAAGTAAACAAACATACCATTGGTGGGAGCCATGCATGAAATTGTACAACAGTTTTGTTCCTATACAATTTAACTCTACTCTTATTTACATTTTGATAGACATATAATTTTGGTGGCAAAAAACAGCAACAGGACCATCACCCTGGAGACCAATGACCAACATTCTTAGACTTGAGTTTTCATGTGTTGTTTGGAGGTTTTGGTACCACAACTGTGAATTTAGGTTTATGAGAATATGAAGATTTGGCTGACATTACCTATTTTAAAAAACTGTTTAAGTTTAGGCACCAAAACAGTGTGTACAGGATTGGAGGTTAAGGTTTGGATGGCCAGAAATAAGCCACAGTAAAGCAATAAAATAAATGGCAAAGATACGTAGATTTGAAACCTTTTTTTTTTTTTTGATACATCACAAACATTTCATCAGAAAAAACATTTCAATCAAAACAGAATGAGAAAGTTTAGCTGCATAGGAATATATTTTTAGGACAAAATCAGACTGCAGATGAGATATTAAACTGAAAACAACTTTACATGTCTACAGACAGTTGCAATTGAGAGTATTGATGATACTCATATGTAAGGAAACTTACTGTTAATAACAGTTCATTCCGTTCATTAGCATATCTGTTTGCGTGTGCTGGTTTAGATGTAGCACAATGCTAATTCCATCAAAAAGCCTTTTTTAAATTTCTGTCTCTGAGAACATCACTGTGGTGCTATGAGCACTGAGCTGACAGTCAGACTGTTATGGAGTGATTGTGTCATTTAGATTATCATCGTGGGAGTTGCTGTGCATGCTAACTACATCGCTTTTTGTTCTGTCACATGCTCCATTTTTAAGTTTCACTCGATCTTTGTCATGTATGCATTAATTTTATATACAGAAACTAGACGTTAACCTGCTTTTGTACGTGCACACACACATGCACATACTTTATTAGTGCCATGTCCTGTCTGTAACGAACACCCACACACTCGCATCAATACACTTTCATTTCCCTTTTCTCTCTTTTATTCCCCCTCCTCTCACCTTTTAAACCCACAGCAATGCCCATAATCCATCACTCAGAGGTCAAGAGGTCACATGCCACCCACCCACAACATCTCTTGCCTTCACCTCCAGGGAATTCTGTGGAGGTGTCATTTCAGCGCTGAAGAGATCAGAGGAGAACATTAAGTGAAGTTATTAGGCAGGTGTAATTCTGGAGAAGCCGATGACTTCATTGGAAAAAATGGCCTAGAAAGATTTAATTTAATTTAAAATGGCTGTGGAAGTTCCTTCATCCTGCTGATTATTTAATAGAACATAACAGAAAATCACCATGCAGGTTGTGATGGAACGCAGTCATCTGGAAAAAGAGGGGGAATAATAAAAAATTATCATGCTTCAGGAAAATGAATGAAAATAGGTGCAAGAAAGGAATAGTAGAGGGACATCAAAGAAGAAAAAAGGGGAAAAGTCACGAGATTTCTTGAAATAATAAATGGTTTTATAGGGTTAGAAGCTAAAAGCAACAGGGGGAAGTAAAGATTTGGCAAGAAAAAGAGCAGAAAAAATAAGGAAGATAAATTACATGAAAGGAGACATTAAAACAAAAGGAGAGGGGAGCAAGGATGGAAACTGAGAATAAGAGCTGGATTACAGGGATGTGAAGAAGAGAAAAAAATTGAACAACAGTTCAAGAACAGCCAAAGAACACATGGAATAAAGGAATATAAAGGAAAAAGAGAGAAGGAGCTGTAGAAGTTGAACCAAAGTCCTCATAAGCAAGTGTTTCTGCAGCCAACAGAAAACACGTCTGGATAGTTGATCTGGGCCTTCAGGTCCAGATCTAAATGGATGGGAAGAAAGCCAAAGCTCTTATATTCACTGGGGCATAAAAAACTCAATGTATAGAATCAACTCTCAAATCTGATTTTTAAAAAAAATGTAAAAATAATTTAGTTATGGGCAGAGTCACCAAGCTGTTAAAGTTTAAAATGTGTTTCCCCTATTAGTTGTACTTTTACCTCGTATGCACACAGTTTAATGACACTTCAGTTGTCTGTCTTGTGTTAGTGCAACATCACAACTGACTGGACGTTTCCCAGTTTGGCTGCTACACAGCACCAAAATGCTCCTATACCTGTTTTCACTGAATATCACTGTAATCATAATTTAATTATTTAAAAAATAATAATTTTCTTGTTAATGTCTAAAAAAAAAAAGCAGACCAAAACTGTAACTAATGTCCTCATCAAAAAGACCTAGTTTTACAAGTAGAGGGAGTCCTCGGTTTACGACGTCCTCAACCTGTGGCGTTACATTGGAACTGGTTACATGGAACTAGTTGGAGAGCGGAGCAGACGAATACGTCGTCACACAGCACTATAAGACAGCTTTATTTACATTTGTAAACCATTGTTGAGCGTGTTTGTTTTTTGAGATAGCAGACAGGCAACTTCTCTCAGTTAAAAAGCCTTTTTTAGGTATCTCTTTTCCTGTAGTAAAAAACAACAGTTGCTGCACAAACCTGAATAATTTAGAGCTCTTAGTCCTAGAAAAGTGGTAGCAGCACAGTGACCAGAGCTGAACTAGTTCCAGCTGTGCTTCCTACTTCAGGACTCTCATTTGAAACATTGCTAATATGTGCTGTGGTCACTCTGTAAAAGCAAAACAGCAACAGAAAAAGGTTAGTTGCTTAATTTTTGATGTGATGGTTTTGTGTCTCTGCAGCCTTTGCAATACACACTTAAGTCAGGAGGAGGTTAGGGAGCTGGGAGACAGAAGAATGCTTTATTAAAATTTATGTCACACATTCAACTTTCAAAAGGCCACCATTCACAGCTGCTGACGAGCAGCATGTCATGTCCTTTGATGCACTTTTGTCTACTTGCAAAGGGAGACACACTGCATTATTATGATTTCCCCAGTGCTGCACCAGGATTCATGCATCAGAGATGACAGAGAACTGATCCTTCTTAATGTTGACATGAACATACCCACTTAAGTAATTTTTGGCAGACTTCTAGCAGCTAGCTACTTTAGCATGTCATCTCACCCGGAGATTATGCCAGCTAACCTTCAAAATAGTGTTCCTTCAGAAGGTGAGAGCATTTGCAGAGGTAGCTTAGAGTAATTGTTTTGCTTTAAGATAAGATAAGATAAGATAAAGTTCTTTATTTCTCCCCACTCCAGGGGAAATTTACATTGTTACAGCAGCTTATGTAACAGTAGACGTAGTGATAAGAATAAAATAATAATAGAACAATAGTAATAATATTTACAATATATACAAGGGTGAGAGATGAGGATAAAGTGGCTTAACAGAAAAAATAAAAATAAAAATAAAGTTTGTTATTCGTAAACTCCAGGTGTCGGCTTTGTTTGCAGTGAGCTTGAGGTCCAGTCTAAAAGTCAAGTCATTCATTGGAGCATCTGACGAAAGCACAACTTCAGCCACCTAGCTGACAACACAGTGCTAATAATAGTGTAATATGACCCAAGACAGTGCTGATGTTGATGGACATTAAAATTTACTCTCATGAAAAGATGAACATCCACTAATATTCCTTTTTTAAATGCACATGTGGAATGGCATGTGGAAGTTCGTTACAAAAACACATCTTGGGGATTTCTGCACTGGGATTTGTAGTTGATTTTAAAGCAACATGAAATAGTCCATACATCTGCATCTACATGAAAATATTTAGCTTGAAATAATAATAAATGGCAACATGCCAAGAGTTTTGTTAAGTCACTGTCTGCATCATAAGTTATTTGTGTCAATAACGGCCACACAATAAAGAGTTCCACTGTTGTGTGTTTTCCCGCCTTGCAAGAAAAAAACACATTTATTATTGTGTAGTATTAATAAAGTTATGTATACCTGCTGATAATAATGTAGCAAAATTACAATTACATATACAAGAAATAGTTCTAAGCAAGCAAGTACAGATTTTGTACATTTCTCCATAGTTTTTTGTTTTATAAGTGTGGGAGGAAATGTTTTATCTCTGAAGGAGAGCTTACTCTCAGATCATTGTGGGTATGTACCTCTACCCAGCGTTTTCAGATTTCTGCCTGGTACATATGTGAAGACTATGTCCAGTTGTTTTCAATCTTTGTCAGTAACAACTGGGAAAAATGTCAAATATCAGACTTGCTTTGTTTTGTTTTGTTGGCCCCATACTGTTGGATAGCGCTAACTCCAGGTGCCTGCAGGTTATTTTTTGCCTGCCCACTCCCACGAGATTTGCATTGTGTCAGAATGTGGTAAATATCATATGAACCATTTGTTCAGTTGTGAATAACACTCTTACCCCCTTTCAGCAACTGCTATTACATTTTCCTCATGTAATAGAGAAGAAAAACTTTGGGAACAGGAGTGATATATCACTCAGCATTGAATGATTGAGCAAAGTGACTCCTCCCCCCCACCCACCCTTAATCTGGCTACAATGAACACAATGTCAGACTGAATAATGAAGCGACAAGAAATTATCAGTACTGCCTATTTATTAGTCTGTGGTCATCTGTATCGTAGAATACCACTTTACTGGACTTAATGGGCCATGTATGGCTGTTTTTATGGAAGCTTTTTATGCTGCACACTGTGAACCTGCCAACCACGGAAGACATCCTTATTTTTTATTTTTTTTATTTGCAGTCTGTCAAGTGCAAAGGTGTTCAGTGAAGAGCTGGGTTTTTAACATTTTCTTAAAGACTGAGAGAGACTCTGCAGATCGAATAGAATTTGGCAACTCGTTCCACCATCAGGGAACCACAGAAGAAACCAGGAAGTGCTCTACACAAAGTCTGACTAACACCTCACAAGTCCAAATCAAACTCAAAACCAAAGATCCAAAAATACTTACCAACTAACTGCTATCTCCTATGTTCTAGATCATTTAAATAATAATTCAAATGCATTCGATTGTTTTAGTAAAAAAGTAAGAATAAGAAGAAAAACACTTTATTTCTATTGTGATTACATTGAGTTACAAAACACAATGACCATCATTTTCCACCAGAGAGATCCAGCAAAATATGGATGTTGCATTCTTTTTATATCTCCTAAAAAAATCACTGCAGAAATGCTTTTGAGCGAAGAACATAACCTCCAAATAGCTGCAGTGGAGCAGGGCACTGAGACCCCATGCAGCTAACTTTCCTTATAAATACAATATAAATACTCGGTAAATAAGTAATAACCTTTGTGCTGAAAATTTAATGTTGCAGTAATGTGGATATTAGCAGTGAAAAAGGATCACTGGTTCCTAGTTGTGTTTGAGACATTAGCTCTTGGAAGTTCTCAGTGGAATACATTTACACCAGGCTGAAATAAGAAGATGAATTACTAAACCTACCTAGAAAATAAGAAACTATTCTAAGTGCTGCTAGAGTTTTCAGCCTTTATTGCATGGAGGAAAAACAGTCCCCACCAATATGAATGTAAGAGAAAGAACGGATTATAATGGACACATGAAGAAAGTAGAATAAGGACTATCACTAAAGAAAAGAGAACTTGCAAATACGTAAAACAGACAGCAAAACAAGAACTTCAATATCAGAATTTTAACTCTCAGGCACATGACAGAAGTCATCAGAGCATAGTCTTACATGGTTTTCCACAGGAGTCTGTTTCTGAAAGCGTGCACAAGTGAATAACACGGTCTTCCACCAGTGTTCATCAGGACCTTCTGAATGACTTCGAATCTGTACCTTAGTTCCTTTGGATAGTCTATGTTTAGAGCAAAAAGAAGACCCATCAGCATGGCAATCATGCTCAGGATGTCCTTCAGATCAGACAGGACCACCAACATGTCAATGATGTCTTCTCCCTCTGTCACCATCACAATGCCAACTTTCATTCCTCTGGTAAATGTGTCCTCATCATCAGTGGCCTACACAAAAATTCAAAGGAAGCAAAAATATCTTAGTTTCTTAGAGAGAGAGAGAGAGCGAGAGCGAGAGCGAGAGAGAGAGAGAGAGAAGTCAGGTGGGGCAGATGCACGGACCAGGAAGGGACTTTAATCAATTTTGACTCAGAACTGAAGTAAAGACCATATGAATAATATGATGCACCGTAAGAACACAATAACATTTATTTAGACAAGCTTTGTCTGCCACTTCTTTTAAAACATTTTTCCTCATATTTCCTCAATACTGAATCAAAAGTGCAGAGAAATATAATCTACACAAACATCTTGTTCGTAGATGTGCATTGTAACATGCAGAGAAGTATTTAGATTTCTGAAATATCTGAACAATGTAATGGTCCAAATGAGATGCCAAGTTAGCATAAAAGTACTGAAAAGTCATAATAAGATTCAGTGATGCACTATTAATGAAATCTCAAGCACAGTCTTCACACATAATTTGTTTTCAATTCAATTTTATTTATATAGCACCAATTACAGTCAAATTGTCTTGAGACGCTTTACAGAACCCATATGCCTGAACCCCCAGAGCAAGCCAAAAGGCGACAGTGGCAGGAAAACACCCTTTTAACAGGGAAAAAAACCTCTAGCAGAACCCGGCTCTTTTTGTGGGGGACCCATCTGCTGCTGGCCGGGTGGGTTGTTTGTGGCTATGTTCTGGACACACTAGCTCGTAGCATGTAGCACGTGCATGTGACACTTTCTGCACATTCTGCTCAGTATTGCGTGGGCAGAACGTGCAGCGTCTGCATTTTCCAGGTACTGCAGCAACTCCATGCTGCCCTGCAGGGGGAGGGTTTCTCTCCTAGACTGTCCCATTGTTTCCTGTATATGACTTACCCTGACCAGGAAGCTCATGATTTCCCACAGGCTGATCGTCTGGTTGGGCAGCTTGGCACATATTGGGGTTTGACATCTCAGAGGTATGATCATCATTGTCTGATGTTGACTCATCTCCATTAATCAAACTATTTTCATCATCACTTTGGGGATCAAGAATCTGTCTCAGTGCTTCTGCAGAAGTAAATCTTCCTACTGTAGGTCTGCCAGCCATGGTGCACTGCAAAACACTGAAATGTAGTGATTAGAGGTGGAAAGATAAAATCAAATAAAACCAAAGCCTACAATGATAAGAAAAGAAAAATACACAAGTGACCACAGACAAGTTTTCATTAACCAGTTGGCCAATCCCTGCAAAAAACTATGAGCAGGTGTAGGACAAGTAGACTGACAAATTCATGGTAAGAAAAATTTTTCTGATGAAAGATAAAAAGGGCAAATATAATTATATGGCTGGGGTCATAAATGATCCCACTTGATCATTTGACGGTTAAATATACTGCATATGTAGCTGGTAAGTAAGATGCAAACAGTGTGTAGATGAGCATATCATGTGTAGTAAGTAAATAAATGAGTAGTAAGTAAATGATCCCTGAAACAAACTAGAGCAAACTGGTAATTCTTTCTTCTGTCAGCATGGCATCATCCAACATCTTCCAGTCAACAGCTACTTAAAGAATCGCACAGGTAAAGAGAATTATTCACTCCTTCTGCCAGGCTCTCCTCAGACCTATCAATCTGCCAACAGAAGGATTCAGAGGGATTCATGACCTAATGTCACCATGGCAACCACATTGTCTTGCATTTAACCGTCCAATTGCAGCTGTACAACAAATATAACAGTGCCCTTGAACTGAAAATAGCCCAATGTCAGCGCTCCACATGCACTGGCTTGATGTCAGAACGGATATGGATGTTTGCAGCATGTTCAACGTTAGATGAACTTCAAGTCAGAATTAAATTGTGTAAGGATACAAGCTTATTTTTACTATATTTATCGCAATTTTTTTTTATCCCAATCCTTACTCCTTACTTGTTACTTGTCACCTACAGAAACTGACAACTCAACTCCAGTTAATGATGTTTTCTACATGGTGGAGTATTCAGTGTTTGAGTTCGGCAGTGCATTGTGGGACACAGCAGTTTATATCGGAATAGCTTATGGGATGGTCAATCATTCTGACACAACTGGTATTGTTCCTGCAGGCAGTGTGTGTGTGTGTGTGTGTGTGTGTGTGTGTGTGTGTGTGTGTGTGTGTGTGTGTGTGTGTGTGTGTGTGTGTGTGTGTGTGTGTGTGTGTGTGTGTGTGTGTGTGTGTGTGTGTCTATCTGAATATCTATGTACATTATGTAAGCATGTGTGACCTGCAGTGAAATCTGAAAAAATACACTAAGCACATATACACTTACACATACTATATTGTATTTTTGCTGTTCTGCAGTGGTCTGTGTTTGCAGGATGCATGTATGTGGTAGATCATACATATACTGTACATGTAACCTGTTTTTGCTATCTTGCCCGTGAGGTTAAATAAAAGGTTTATGACTTGTTGTATAGGTTCTGGATTGTGTTTCAGTTTAGATGGGCTTGGGTTGGTTTATACCCTCTGCAATTTTGTAATTCTATTATGTCAAAATTTACATTTCTGTCTTACACCAATGCATGCAAATTTCACTTTCATGGCCACATTGTGCCAGTTTGTGCTTTTTTTTGCATCAGTTTATGTCAGAAAACCAACATTCAGGAAGCAAGTCAGAATGTCAAATATACGAGATATAACGTAGCACAGCTCTAGGCTTTTTGTGTTGTTGTCAAATATTTATTCTCTTTTGTTCTTGGACAGTAACCTCTTTGCAAGGGTGAGCATTTTACATCAGTGATAAATTAATCGTTTTTAATTCATTTATAACCCATTGGACTTTAATAGCTCCCATATGTTTCAGAAAGATTTCTGCTTATGATTAAAATTTTGTGTCAAACATGTCTGAAAATGTACGTGTTGTAAATATGGTATATGTCTATATTGTATTTACTTTGTCCTCCCTGGAATCTATGCCTCTGCTTTAAGCTGAATGCTAACATAGCATGATAACATGTTAATCATTAGTGCTCTCGGTACATTTAACTGGGTGTGCTTCTGCTCTTTTTTCTCTCAACTGTCCTTTTGATTCATTGTGCACTTCAATGCAGTTTGCCATTTGTCATCCAAAATATTACAGTCATAATCTGTTGACATTTCTTTAGCAGAACAAACACATGGCTCGGCTTGGCCTCAGGTTGTTATAACAACAACAAGTGCCATGTCTGAGCTGAACTGATTTTGTGGCATTATATACATATAAAGTATGCACACAAACACACACAGCCAGGGCAGGCTGTGTTACGACAAAGCTCTGTGTGTGTGTAATAATGCCAAAGAAATAAATATGCTTTGTTGATGTGGAGAAGAAATAGCCACCATTCAACATTGTACAGACATATAACTACACTCGAACACAAAATTACCAACACTTTTATAGGCACAAGTCCATTATATTTAAGTGCACATACAGACACAGTGACAGAGGCTCCCTCTAATAAAGTCTTGCTATTGTAAAGTCCTTACTGTTAACTTGATAATACACTCCTGCTGCTGTAAATATAAATGCTATTATGTTAACTGTGGAGCATGCTGATTTAAAGGCTGGTAAAACGTGACAGCAGCTGTGGTTTTATAAAGATTAAAGTGATTGGATATAACTGTAACTGAACATAAAATGCATACACAAACCTATTCCACAATGCCACAAATTTACACACACTCATACATACTGATACACACATAGTGAGCTGACCTGTATGTGCGCACACACACACACACACACACACACACACACACATTATTGTCTGGTTTTATGAGACTGAAATGACTGTGACACCAGTAAAAACAACACGTATACACAAACACCTGAAAAGAACACAGCTGTTTGTTCCTGACATTTTCATAGAGAAGCTCCTGCACCGACATGTAGAATCAGTCACAATCTTCTCCTGGTGTCAAAAATAAATCAATAAATCTTTCACATAGTCAATTACTCATGAAGAAACCGTTTTTATTTGTGTTTATTTTACTGATCCTGGATTTATTGTTTTTACATCACTGCTGCACCCTCTGGAACAAACCTCCTCCACAACACAAGCAACAAAAACATGACTTTTCTTTCACATTTAAAGTCTCTGTTATGCAAAGAAGAGGTTCGATGTTCAACTTTTTGTTGAACAAATTTTACAAGTGACCAATGAGTACTTTTTAAAAGGAACCATTATGAAGACAAAAAATGAATGTTCCACTATATCCACTAAAATCCTGCATTTACCATTCTGTTTATTATTGGTGTGTTTTTGTCTGTTATATTGAGATATGGGTCAGCATGACATTGTCCACTGTTTTAAATTTTATGGGGCCCATTGTTCATGAATGCATTCTGTTGCTTGACTATGTATTTCTCCTATTGTTACACAAACAATGAAAAATCTTGGACATGAAATGTGTATTAATCCACTGAAAATAGTCCCCAGAATTGGAATATTTACTCCTCTTTGAATTGCATTTGCAAAATACTACAGTGACCAGATATTATAAATTAGTGCTTCTTCCAAAACTGTATTTATTTCTAGGGGAAATACCTAACAAGTATCAGTTTGTGATTTCATACTAATCATATGGAATGGGATCATGTTCTTAACTTTAGCCTACAATAAATGTATAATTCCTAATCAAATGCTTCATTTTCTGTAATTGTTGAACTGTAACATGTTTTAGTTTTTATATGTGTTTAATCCTGACACTGAAACAGTTTTGGGGCGTTTCTTGTTCCTGCCACATTTTTGTTTACTGTAAGCTCATTTTTTACTGCAGCGTAAAGTCGTGCACCTCTTTGGGAACAGAACAGCCATGGCTAGGACAGAAAATTCACCGACAAAGTTATAATGTCAGAAATGAAAAAACAAAAAAAAAAGTTTCTCACAAATCATTCCCTTCCATTTAATAATCACAGTTCATAATACAACAGAAAACTCCAGTTTGGGTTTTCTCCGATAGCTCTTCACAATTGTACCTCACTTCAACTTAAAATGATTCCTTTGGGATTTTCATAACTCAGTCCAAATGAGGAAATGACTGAGCCAGTTACATGGCTGAGTAAACAGAACAACAACTTCATTTAAAAAAAAAAATTTAACACATTGTATTTTGGCAATCGCCACAATCACAATCATCAGTCATTGTCATTGTGCCTTTTTCATTCTTTTTTCCCCTTCTTTCCACCCCTACACAGTATTTCCTCTTATCTCCTCTAAAAAAGACACTTTAGGGTGTGCATGTGTGCGTGCAGCAACTGCATGTATTTACCTGAATTTAAATTTAAGCAAATAAGCAGAATTTGTGAACACTTTTATCAGCAGGTGTGTGTTGGTCTGTGTGTTGTAGATGTGTAACATGTCAAAGAGTCTGTGTCTGTGTCAGCAACTGAAAGATGACGAAAGGACAAGACAAAGGGAGTAAAAAAAGACAAGGGTAAAGAAGTTAGTTTCTGACTATTTTTTCTTGATGAATGATACGCGCATCTTGTATGTTCTGGACATAACTGTTGTGTTTCCCCCTGATCCTTTGGTAGTTTTGTCTACATAACTGTCATGTATCTTTGAAACTGAACTGCATTGAATTTAATTGAGACCATGTAATTGGTATACATATCTCAAGTATTTTGTAATTTTTATGAAGTGCTGCATAAATACAGTAGTAATAGTATTATTGTTATTGAAACCCTCAGAAGAATCACCATGTTATTGTGGTGGAGGGGTTCTGAATATCCCTCTAATCCTGGGACCTGTGTTCTTGGTGGCAGTAACCCCTGGTAGTGTCTTCCAAGGCAAACTGATCCTGACAAACAGCGATTTACACGACCCCAGTGAAAGCTAAAAAAAATTACTAGTAGCTAAAATTTACTCGTGTGCTGAGTTTTCCATTGCTAGCTTCATACACCGCTATTTTCTGTTTGTTCAGAAATCACTCATGTTAGACTTCACCTTCCTATGTATAGTTGAGTCTTGAGAGAGAGATTAAAGAGGATTTTCTTCATCAAACCAAAACTAAAGCTAAGAGTGTTATTATTTACCTGTTTTTGGGGGGTTTCGGAGGTATTTTTTGCACATTTTCAATGAGTGCTTGACAAAATCTGGTTTGGCTGAAGTGGAGGAAGTCTGGTGTAGTACAAATAAATGCCACAGAGTAAATGCATGAAAACAGACTGAGCAAATAATTCCAGGCCTAATAACAACCCTGTCTCCAAACATGCATTCCTACACTACAAAACTGCATTATCATTTATGTTTTGAAAGAAATGAAATTGCATTTTGACGTAGTAGGAAAGGCTCTCAGTTTGAACGCTCCACACAGTCCAGGTAATTTTCCATAGCCAATATTCTGAGATTTAACTTTTATTTTCCCTCGTTGTGTACTTTCAGTTTTCACCTACTGTGTGGTTAGGTTCAGGGACCAGGACTATGTTTAATGAGCAGTGTCACTGTGGGAACTACATGTTAGAAGCCTGGTTAAGTTTAGGCACCAGGACTGTGTAGTTAGGTTTAGAAAAATCGCAGTTATGAGTCTCACCTCACCTATATATTATTGATCGGCTGAAAAAGAGGCAGTAAAATATATGGCAAAGATTTGTCCACTTGAAACAGTTTTGATACATAACAAAGAAGAGTAATTCAGCAGAAAATATGTTCCCCTCAAAACATAATTGAGAACACAGTTTAAGCATCCATTCCACTAAAAAGGTGAAAACTGCGAGTTGACAAAATCATCAGATCTGAGTGGACTGGTGCAGAGATTGTAATGTTTTATACATCGTTTTCCACCAAGCTCTTGAAATGATTTAACCTTGTCACACTTTGTTCTGCAGTGGTTTAATGGAACCCAGCTGGTGAACTAATGGTACCTGTTTATGTTGATGCACCAAATTCATGATATTCACACAACTGTAATGGATGAGTCACGCTGCATCTTCTCCAAAGAGCTTTTACAAAAATAAAAAGCCTACTTTGCTAGTGCAGTGTTGAAAAACTCCAAGACACATTTAGCCACTGAGATATATGGAAATGAAAAGTGTTCCTGCTAATGAATATACCCTCTTGTAAATTCAGTTAAGGATACTATTTGCCACTTTTCCAAATCCCTGCAATATAAAACAGTGTGTAACCAAAGAACACAGACAAATTCCACGTGTTCATGATAACCTTGTTCTTTACAGAGGTGAAGTTATTATTAGCCATCATCATTGCATATGCATTTTCTGCCTGTGATCAATTAAGTATGTATATTTAATATAATCCTTGTTGAATAGGAAACCCATCTTACTTTTTACATATAGATCACAAATACAAAAGCTGCTGTATCTCCAAGCTAAGAGATTAATATGTTAATAGGATGAAGATAGATAAATAGGTCTTTTTTTCCCTTTAATATATTTACTTTTTGTTTTTCCATGGCATTAAATGCTCAGAACAAATATGTTTTGCTCTCCTAGACAAAACAGAAACATGTTGAATAAGAAAAATTGAGTTGGAAAAGTAGTGATTAGAGGTGCTGAAGTTTGACACAAGGTAAGGCAAAGTTAAAGTGGGTCTCAACCCTTGTTTCTTAGGTGACTGAGCATCCAGCATCCTTTACCCCAAGGCTCCATTCTCTCTCTCTCTCTCTCTCTCTCGTAAGTGACTTTAAAACAAAGCAATGGATGAAGAAACTCAGAGGGGAAAAAAGTATCGCTGAATACAAGTAAAGAACTAAAGAGTGAGGAGAGGTTAAGAAAAGGACATAGAAAGTAGAAATGGAAGGACAGAAATTGCTGATTAAGTTCAATGGCGTTTGTGATTGCTCATTCGATGCTTGCACATATAGTACATTCAAGTTAAGGGGACTAGTTGAACTACTTGGTTTAAATATGAGTAAGCAAACTCAAATATTTAAAAAAAAAATATATATATATATATTTTTTTCTTCTGTAAGATACAATACAAACTTCAGTATCAGTTTAAAGATGAATGTGAACTATTGTCCACCCCTGCAGCCTCTTACATAAGTGTAGGCATTTGTAGATCTAAATCATGTCCTGTAGAACCTTCCTGTAGAACCTCCCTAGCATGGAAACAACATTCCAAGTTGGGCTTTGAGCAGCATTCATTTTTGAAACCCTGACAAAAACATATTTACTGACCTATGCTTCATAATATAAATACTCGTAAAACTTGACAAAGACGAACGAGCTATATATTTTTTTCTTATTTAGTGACCCACAGTGTCTGTGGAATCACATACTGTAGGTCTGGATGAGTAAAATTTGTTTTGTATCTAAAGTTTCCCTTTCGGCTGTAGATTCATCTGTTGGCCTGTTGTTCTGCTGTTCCTAAGAATCTCTTTACATTCACTACAAGTGACAACAAAACCAACATGCAGGCAGCAACCAGCATTTATGAAAAGCTAAGGTGACATTAATCTAACACAGTTAATGCAACACAGCTGACGTGGATGTATTGCTAATGTTACTTTAAGTCTTTAAAATGTAGCTGTCAGATGGAAGAAGTCTGTTCCTGAAGGTTAATCCATCTAAATCATCCTCAGTAAAGAAATACTGTTCGATAAAATAATGTTGTCAAACCATTCAACATCCTTTCTCAACCTAAACCCAGACAATACACAGAAGTTGTGATGATCCTCTAAGTGAGCTGCTGGATAAAACAGGTAGCTGCTGAAATGCTATTGCTAATGCCGGTAGAGCAGGATGCCCAGACACAGTGCAGTTTAGAGTTTGGAAATAATAATGCTAACTGGATTTACTGAGGAGAGTCCATCTGTTGATTACTACAGAGCAGAAGAACTTGAACGTGGATAATTCAAATTCTGAATTAATGACATTGTGAGTAATTTCTAGTACTTGATATATCATGCTACAATTTCACAGATATTTTAAATATCCATATTTTGTAATTAATAAGTTTCATGCAAATGAGAGCAGAAGACCTGTGACAAATTGAGATGGAACAACACTTTAGCAACTGAAAATGCAAAAATTAGAGTAAAATGTCACAAAGACTAAAATGTTTTATTTTGACCAAAATATGACTAAAATGGATAACACTCAAAGAACTAAAATCACTCAAAAAACTTTTACACGTTTTTATCAGAAGAGTAAAACTAACTCAACATGTAGCACTTAAATGCAGTTCTGAAAAATACAGTATGTCTGGCATCCAAGCAATATCACGGCCATTCACACCTTGAATCATGTGAGTCTCAGGCCATTGTTGAGTTTTAAGAAATGTGGGTTATGAGTCAGAGAACTAAGGAAGCCTCTTTAACCCCTTGACATCTATTGTCACCAATTCGCATCATACCGCTTTCATTCAGACTGCAGCAGAGATAGTGTATCCATTCCCCCAGTGCCGGTTTGTGCATATTCAATACGTACCTCGGAACCTTTTGCAAGCACTGGTTTCTCGTAGGACCGGTCGGAGTGGGACCTAATTATTATATATCTGTTATTATTATTATATATCTGTTCTATGTGTAATAGATAAGTTAACAATCTCCACTTATTTTAGCACCAGCTGGAAAGCAAAAAAACACAAAAAAAGTTTTTTTTTATTTAATTATAAATAAATTCAGGCATCAAGGGGTTAATGAAAGGTGAAATGTCTTCATGAACAGAAAAAAGAAGTACAGTTGCCTTCTACAAAAGCACTTAGGAACACTGGTGTCAAGTTCTGAAAAATTTGAAAGTACATTAATAACAGCAAATTCAGTTGATGTGGTTTGCATTACATGCAGTGGTCGATTAAGTGATCCAATTAATAAAGCAATGAAAAAATAGAGGTGTAGGTATAAAATACCATGACTTCAAAACTCAATTGAAGATGCTGTATTGAGTTTTCATGGTAAATCAGTGTTACACAGCAGAGGACCTTGTATTTAACCTTAAAGCCTTAAAACATAAGCATAATGACATTTTCATTCTCACCAGTTTTTTGCAACTTTGCATTAAATGGAGATAAAATCTTTGGCTGAGGTTCAGGAACAGGACCACACCTCAATCCTTACCCTTCCTGTTGTACACCTATACATACCATTCTAACCTTCGGACTTCCCAGTTCTCACTTCTTGTGCACAGATTAACACGCTATCACTCAGCCACGCTGCCAGCCTGAAACTTTTAGAAAACTCTGACTTACCATGAACCACTTTCATCCATCAGCCCTTCATGAGGAACATTCAGCCTTGCTCCAGATCTCCTCCACATCAACAATGAGACCCCTAGAGACGAGGAGAGATCAGCATTACTCTAAATACACCATGAACCTCATCGCCTGTCCCAATGAGACAACTCCAATCAGAACTCCTCTCTCTGTTTGCAAGGGCATCAGACACTCCTCATTTGATGCTGGCTATACCAGGGAAGACCAAGACGTAACTACTCCCTCCTCAACTTCACTCACGCCAACGTTGATTCCTGAAGCAGGCAAGTGTCCAGAGAAGTCGCTGTATCCAGAAACGATCAGTGTGCTCTTACACACTCGACAATTGCTCTGACATCCCTCCACATGAAATTTCAGACTGGACGATCAGTCCAGTCCTCAGGGTGCTCAGAAAGAAAAGAGAAAGGCTTTCCCTGCCACTATGTTGAAAATAAAATTAAATTATACCAACTTCTGTCAAACTCCCAGAGCTTAGATTACATGACAAACCACAACAATCTTCCAGCCAGCAGATGCCAACACTGTGTGGTAGAGTGTGATGTCATTGCACTACCCATAGCTCTGCCCAGTAATTAAAAAAAAAACAAAACCCTTGATGCCTGAAGCAAGCAGGACTGTAGAGAAGCTGAATCACTCTCTCAGTGCACCCGGAAACACTTACCACACTCCCATATTCCTGACAGTTCTCTTGGCAATGTACCGCCACATGAAATCTCTGACTAGATCACTGTTGGTCTTCAGACAGCTTAAGGGAGGTCTTCACCAACCACCCCGCTAACAGTGAAGTCAGACTACTTCAACTTCTGACAAACTCCTGGAGCTTTCAACACATGATAAACTAAATCAGATCTTCTCGTACAGACATTGTGACCATGTACCCAAGCATGATGTCACCACGCTCTTCTTAAAATATCTATTAGCTGTCACTGGGTCATATTTATCTGGCGTTATTCCATCTCACAGTTGTCCACTTTGAAGACGTCTGCGGTGTAAAGCTGTGTACTTCACATCAGTCTCAAACCTGGCCTGTAGAGCAGCAAACAGGTTGATTAGCTCCTGGCTGCAGAAGGATGGAGGCCACACTGTCCATTCACACGCCTCATCAATGCTGCCATCCTCCTCATCTGACATGTCAGTGGTGATGTCCCTCCATAACTTCATCTGGAGCAAGGACTGTCTTCCTGGCATCCAGCAGCTGTGAACACAATCAGTACAGGAAATCAATATCACTCAATCAATACATTTACTAACGTAACAGAAAAATAATGTCACGGCGACCAGCAATGGTGTTCTAACCACATCTTATATAAAACACACAATGTAATAAATCAAACTAATATCTCTTACTCTCTTTCTTCTCTGGTGACTCAGGGCAGAAGACCGGGTTGGCTGTGGGGAAGTTCCTCAAATTATGTTTTACAGGCAGCTGAAAACAGTTAAATGAAGACGTTGTTAGCTTTTTTAAATATTATTATTTCCTGCTATTTTCAGCTAATGTTAGCTTTTGTTAATGTTGATAAAGTCAGATAATTTAGGACAATTTTAAACAGGATACTTACATAGAAGGACGTCTGTCTCCACATCCTCCACATCTGGACTTCAGCCAAAGTTTTAACTAAATACAGACCTGATCAAAATCTTAAGACCAGTTAAAAAAATAGCTAGAATTTACCTTTTGCACATTTGGATCTTAATGAGGTTTTACGTAGAGCTACAATATGCAAAAGCAAGAAGGGGGAGTGAGACAAAAAGCACTTTGAAAAAGTAATTTATTGAAAACAACAAGTAAACTGAAATAGGCTGTTTATCAGCTGATCAAAAGTTTAAGACCACAGGCTATAAAACCCCAAATCTGCTCAAAATTCTCATTTTCTGTCAGGCATTCATACGGTCATGCCCTCCTGATGGCTAAAGCTAAGAACCTTTCTCTTCTTGAACGTGGTCGGATTGTCGAGCTGCATAAGCAAGGCCTCTCGCAGCGTGTCGTTGCTGCTGAGGTTGGACGCAGTAAGACAGTCATTCTAAATTTTTTGAAAGATCCTGAGCATTATGGAACAAAAAAGTCAAGTGGTAGACCCAAAAAAATTACACCTGCGCTGAGCCGGAGGATCTGACTGCAGCGCAATAACCATCAGACGGCATCTGCAGGAAAAGGGTTTCCAAAACAAAAAACGAATTCAAAGACCTCGTCTCCTACAACGCCACAAAACTGCCCATTTAGACTTTGCCAGGGAGCATCAAACATGGGACATTGAAAGGTGGAAAAAAGTTTTACTCTCTGATGAGACAAAATTTAACCTTGACGGTTCAGATGGCTTCCAACATTACTGGCATGACAAGGAGATCCCACCTGAGATGTTTTCTACCTGGCACAGTGGAGGGGGGTCCATCATGATCTGGGTGCTTTTTCATTCAGTGGAACACTGGAGCTTCAGGTGGTGCAGGTCGTCAAACGGCGGCTGGTTACGTGCAGATGTTGCAGCAGGCATCCCTCATGACTGAGGGCCCTCGTCTGTGTGGTAACAGCTGGGTTTTTCAACAGGACAACGCTGCAGTTCACAATGCTCGCTTGACCAAGGACTTCTTCAGGGAGAATAACATCACTCTTTTGGACCATCCCGCATGTTCCCCTGATTTAAATCCCACAGAGAACATTTGGGGATGGATGGCAAGGGAAGTTTATAAAAATGTCCATCAGTTCCAGACAGTTGATGCCCTTCGTGAAGCCATCTTCACCACTTGGAGAAATGTTCCCACCAGCCTCCTGGAAACACTCGCATCAAGCATGCCCAAACCCATTTTTGAAGTGATTAACAAGAACGGTGGAGCTACTCATTACTGAGTCCTACTGAGAACATTTTTTGTTCTGGTTTGGAGAGTTTTTTGTAATTTTTTGAGCGATGGTCTTAAACTTTTGATCAGCTGATAAACAGCCTATTTCAGTTTACTTGTTGTTTTCAATAAATTACTTTTTCAAAGTGCTTTTTGTCTCACTCCCCCTTCTTGCTTTTGCATATTGTAGCTCTACTTAAAACCTCATTAAGATCCAAATGTGCAAAAGGTAAATTCTAGCTATTTTTCAACTGGTCTTAAGATTTTGATCAGGTCTGTATGTAGTGACTGTCTCATTGTGAGGTGAGCCCAGTCTGAAAATAAATCTGAACATTCATTTACTACTCACAGCAGAAAAGCTGTAGAATCAACTGTAAAGTCATTAAAAACAATTTTAAATTAGCAGACACAATTTGAATGAGTGAGTGAATGAATGAATGAATGAATGAATGAATGAATGGTTTACAATATGCAGTACAAAAATTTAATTGTGTGCATTCAGCTTACAAAGAATTATTATACATGCTTGCAGTAAACATTTTTTTCTCACAAAACAGAAACAAAAAAGAAAAAAGAAAGTCTCACCCTTGTTCTTAAAACTACAAAAAGGTTAAAAAAAAAAAAAGTCACGTTTGTGAACAAAGATGGAGGACTACATGCTATCACTGCTTAACGTTACCAATTCAGAGCATTGTGCTGAAACTCACTAAAAATATCCCACAAATGGAATATATTCTTACCACAGTTTTAGGACTGTGCTCTCCTCTTTTCCGCTGAATTTCCTCCCCACTGGAGAAGTTGTTTAGTTTGGTTTCCATGGCGGCCGTCCTTTCCTGCAGCTCCGACACCGCTCCGGCTTCTCCTCCGGCTTCTGCTCCAGCTTCTCCTCCGGCTTCTGCTCCAGCTTCTCCTCCGGCTTCTCCTCCGGCTTCTGCTCCGGCTTCTGCTCCGGCTTCTCCTCCGGCTTCTGCTCCGGCTTCTGCTCCGGCTTCTCCTCCGGCTTCTGCTCCGGCTTCTCCTCCGGCTTCTGCTCCAGCGGTCCTCTCTGGCCAGACAGTCTGCTGATAATGCTCAACAGTTTCTTCTCAGTGTCTGTCACGAGACTGATGGAACCAGTCGGTCATATTCAGGCTGTTCCATGTGAGGAGTTTGTGGTGAGTCAGACTGGTGATACTGGGCCGCCATTGAAAAAACTCACGTAACAAAGACCACTTCTTTGTCCGTTTGTGTATTGCACGGTTCTTGTGAGACTACGCATGTGATTGGACGAGCAACTCTAACGTGATGATATCAGTGACGCGGAATTTTTGAAAGTAACATGCCGACTTCTCCAGGTCAACAGATTTTCTCTACGCCTGCAAGATGAACTTCTTTGATCAAGGGAAGAAAAGGCTTTGCCCTTTACAGTGGTGCCTCTGTCTCCATTCCAGCATATTATCTTGGATGAACTTGATCTACCAGTCATTCAATACATATATACATATGGAATTATGTTGTAAACAAAAAAGTGTCAATATTCAGTATTAATCTACAATGTATAAATAATACAAATAAATAAAAACCATTGAATGAGGTGTGTCCAAACTTTTGTCTGGTAGTGTGCATGCAGTGTTGATGATGTATCATCAGATGAACCCTGAACACTGTAACTACAGTTGATCATTTTGTCATTTCATGTAAACTTGTAACATATTTGAATAACAGATCTAGAGCAGAAAGGTCAGCATATGTATTTGCTAGGTGGTGTGTTTTAAGGAATCCATCCTTGAACCTCTGACAGAACCACGACCAGCCATTATGAAGCAGTTCATAGCTATTAATTTCAGGTCAACGACTACTACATTTAGACATGTAATTGCAGGAGTTTCCAGGCTTCATCCTCATCCAGACAGACATTTTTATGGAAAGTCAGAAGTTTGGAACTTGAGGGGAACAGACACCTCATGTCCATCATCATTTCTCCCTATTGAAGGCATTGCTGGAAGATGTGTGGTAAACACATCCACTGTACAGCTAAACAACATAAGAGAAAAGGTGACTGTAGTCATGCTGCTCTGCATGGTGTTTGAGATTTAGGATTCTGACAGTGTTGAAAAGTGCCGGTGATGTGCTTTGATTTTACTTGCATAAAAGATGTATAAACTCTGATTCAAATAAAGTTTTAGTGTAAAGTATAAACTGTATAGTTTTGTTTGTGTGTCCTTTTTCTCTTAAAAAAACAATGCAAGTGTGAAAAGTCAACCTCCCACTCCAATCCATCAGTACCAGAGTTCTGTGGAGGGACATTAACGTAGATTCATTTCTATCTGCTGATGATTAACGAAGTGCACCTCGAGAAAACAGTTATCGATCTGTTATGATCGATCCATTATGATTGATAAGCTGTGACCTGCAGGACACATAGCGACAGCTAACAGTTAACTAATATATGACACTGACAAATGTGACTTAGCATCAGTGTGAACACAAAGTTAGGAAACATAACTTGAGATTTAAAGAACAACTTTTAAACACGATGTTAGAACATGTTTATATCAGATTACAGTCTGACGTTAACTTACAGTAACTTCAGCTACAGTAACGTAGGTCACTGCTTTATATGTGATATTCTCCAGTTGTGGAGAAGAGTTCAACTAGTTACAAAGATGAATTTAACACTTACCCGTAGAGTTTAGCTCGACTTTTAGACACTAATGTTGTTAGCAGCAGCGTCGGTTAACAGCAGAAGCCGGTAAATGAGGGCGGGACAGAGTCTTCGGCTGTCAGTCAGTCTGACCAATCACTGCTCTCTGGCTCTCAGTCAGTCTGACCAATCACTGCTCTTCGGTTCCGCCCTCTAAGAATCTTTTATTCATCTCTGGCTCCAAAAATCCAAGATGTCAACCAGGAAGTAGCAAAATCCGGCCTTCATTTTCTCCAAACCAACAGGTGACGTCATGGTAGCTACGTCCATCTTTATTATACAGTGTATGGTCTTACACCTATATATACCACTCTGCTTTTCCTAGTGTTATTTCTTGCTTCTTGTGTCCCACCTACCCTCCCTATACTTCTGCCTCTGTTTCTTGTCTTCTTCTTTTTCTTCAGGGTCGGCCAGGCCAGGAGCCGCTGCTGATCTCCCACTAAGCTTTTACCAACACAACATCAGCTCAACTCAGTCATCACCAGCATAATGATTCTTTGCATCCAATAAACAATCAATGGTATAGTCCTTGCTAGTGAACTACTGCTTTGTGGTTTCAACAATACCAGTGCTGCATTTTCTAAGCTGATCAGTATGTAAAATCTTAATTTGCAAATTTACCAGGAGCTTGAAGAAAAAGTAGAATACTTCACTCCAAAAGTTGTATAAATCAAACCAAAACAGTAAGCAAGAAGAATAATGAAATAATGCTAATGAACTGTATTAACATGCTCCATCATGCTTGAATGTTTTGGAAACACACACCAAGACAAATTGTCAGTCACCACAAGAGACCCAAGGTTAACGGAGTAGATTTGACTTTAACTTGCTCCTCACAGGATTCAAACCTGAGACCTTGAGGCCACCAGACTGATTCTGAAACTCTTCCTTGTGTGATAAATTGACAGATAATTGGGCTTGACGGACGGTAGAGAGATTGATTCAAGAATTAATCAAGTAGACGGACACACAGACACATGCAGGGAGGGAAAAAAGTCAGCAGATGTACAATTATAGCCTTTGGTAATATAGATAAAATGCACAAACACAGAGACACATTTTAATGATGTTCAAATGCCTGCATGGAAGCTAGAAGTCTTTTTCTGAAATGCTAAAAAAATGCCCATCAATTACACACACACACACTAGAGTCCAGAATGTGACTGTATCCTCAGGCTGTGGTTCCCATTAACATCCTGTATGTGTCACCATGTTCACCGCCTGCAGTGCCAATCAACTGAAATGCCAGTCTGTTGCCACTGGCAAGAGTTGGAGTTGTTATATCCTACTATCTTAGTGTTTTCTTTCCCCTGATTCCTGCGGGTAGAAAGACGAAGAAAGACATTCAGACAATCAGAGGGGTGGGAAAGTAAAGATAGAGGACAGAAGCAGGAAAAAGTAGCCAGGATGGCGACAGATAGTTACAGAATAGAAGTTCTTAGTGGACTGTCCAGCTGGTTATTCATCTTTAAAATAAGAACATCTTCCCACCTACTCATGGCCATGGAACAACGAGGATACTTTCTGTTTTGCGAATAATATTCACTGAAAACAAAATTCAATTTGCATCCACTTTAATGGGGAAGGCAGATATAATCAAGCTACAACATTCAAACATATGGAACATTTCTGTTGCATCATCTCTATTAACAGCTGTCGACCAGTTCAAAACAGACTTCTCCAAGGTGTTGAGATGATCTCATAAAAAATGCCTCATAGATCCAAGAATTTGATATGTGGTTGCGTGTGTGTGTGTTTGTGCGTTTGGGTGTGTGTTTCATGCATGACATTCCCTTTATCTTTAGAATTTTTTAAAAATATGAGCCGTCACATGAGCTGCGAGTTCCTATCAGCCCCCCTGTCAGCTGCACTCGTCTGCTATTTGTTTGTTTGGGTCTAATTAGCAAAAAAAAAAAAAATCCAGCCTCAGTTCAGTGCTGAGAGACTGACCACAAAGAAGCTGCAGTATAAGCAATATGCAAACTACACTGTCTACTGACGACAGCCAGGACTGTATGTGGTGTAGTGTGTGCAACTGTGTGTGTTTGTGAAATAATGAATAATATGCTTATGTTTTTAAATGAAGCAATAAATTATGAAATGATTCAATAGCTGAAATAGTAACACAGTTTTGCAATTTTTAAACCTCTGGGCCAGCAACAGTTGTAGCTGGAGGGATTGTGTTTTCACATGGTATCTCCGTCCATCTCAGTCTTGTGGATGCAATTTCTCGGAAATGTATTTAGGTTGTTTCTTCAGATTTAACACAAACGTCCACTTGGACTTCCACATGAACGGATTAGAATTTGGCAATCAAAGGTCACGAATAAAATGATGAAGTCATGACATTTTACTGCCCCAACAGGTAAAAGATCAACTTCCCTGTGAGATGGTAATGTTGTGCAAAGCTTGATATATCAAATACTTTTTGAGATAATTAAAAAATAAACAGGTGCATGTCAACTCATTTTCAACACATTTTTTGCACATTGAAATTTGAGGTGATGCTTGATGTACTGTCTAATTTTGCAGTTTATGAATCAATGCCATCATAAGAAACAACAGTCAAAAGATCAGGCTTTTATCATTAACAGTTCTTGAAATATTGTCATTGCAACATAGCCTCAAATTTCAATGTGTGGAAAAAATGCATGAAAAGTGAGTCAATGGTCTTTTAAAAAAATTATGCAGCTAAAATTTTGCAGATATCTTTATGAATAACCATATTTTTTGCAATTCAGATTTCAAGCAAACACTTCATAGTTTTCACAATGTAAATTATGAGTCTGGGCAAATGAAATTTAAAAGTGGTATAATCAGTTAAAAAATAACTCCAGTAAAATGGTTTGAACTTTGAAAATATAAATGATAAAATAACCTAACGAGCTGAGCAGTAATAATTTAGGTTGTCTGCTTTCATCATCATGAAATGACAATAATATCATCTGGAAGAATGTACCCATGCAGCTTGTAAACAGTCCCTGGTCCTGTGATAGATGAAACTTTGTCACAGTAGTTTGTTTTGATGTTCTGGTCCCAAAGAGTCGCTTCTGAGCTCCATTAATCAGAAGTCATCTGTTGGAACAACAGTCAGCGTCTGTGTTGTGGCAGGATGGTTGATGGTCACAATAAACAGCAGAGAATGACTCGGCTGCAGTGATACACATTCAGCTTTCTACTTAGAGGATAGTCAACATGTTTTGATACCCAAACGTAACACTTATTCAGCCCTCAACCCTGTCTCCCACAGAAGCAATGTTCAGCAAACAAGTTCTGGTAAATGCACTGTATGCTAAGTGGCTAGCACTAAATAGCAGATGAAGTTAGCTGTGATTTTGAACAATTTTTCTGACTGATATTGCGGTTTGATTTGTGATATGATATTTTAAAGCCAAGCTTCAGTTCACTGTGTAATAGACTTACAATGTGTGATAGAGCAATACAAGCTGAGATACCATCAAAAACATGACTGTTAGACAAGGAAGACAGATGGGGTCAGATGGGCTTGCTGCCTTTGTGATTTGGTAATTGCATTGTGTTAAATCATTATTTCGATTTGAGAGTGATTAGTTGTCCAGCCCTAGTTACAGTAGCTGGTGTGGAAGGTTGAGTATTTAACAGCTGAAAAACATGGAGACCAAACCAGTGCTAACACATGGGTAGAGATGTAATGTACATGAATAATGAATAAAAAAGATATATGCATTTTGTGGCAGATGAGCATCGGAGCAAGAATGCAGTTTCGGAATTAGATCATTTCACTAGCAAGGACCACACCATTGATTTGAAGCTTGATTCTTTATTGCATGGAAAGGATCATTGTGTGGGTGACGACTGAGTTGTGCTGATGTGGTATGGGGAAAAGCTTAGTTGGAGATCAGCAGAGGCTTCTGTGCAGGCGGACCCAGTGTTCTTTTCTTCATATGCTTCATTTTTGTGTCTGTGAACATAGAGCTGATGTGCCAAAAAGTTCCAGTTTTGTCTCGTCTGTCCATAGGACATTCTCCCAGAAGCTTTGTGGCTTGTCAACATGCAGTTTGGCAAATTCCAGTCTGGCTTTTTTATGATTTGTTTTCAACAATGGTGTCCTCCTTGGTCGTCTCCCATGAAGTCCACTTTGGCTCAAACAACGAAGGATGGTGAGATCTGACACTGATGTACCTTGACCTTGGAGTTCACCTTTAATATCTTTAGAGGTTGTTCTGGGCTCTTTTGTTACCATTCCTATTATCCGTCTCTTCCATTTGTCATCAGTTTTCCTCCTGAGGCCACGTTCAGGGAGGTTGGCTACAGTCCCATGGATGTTAAATTTCTGAATAATATGTGCAACTGTAGTCACAGGAACATCAAGCTGCTTGGAGATGGTCTTATAGCCTTTACCTTTAACATGCTTGTCTATAATTTTCTTTCTAATCTCCTGAGACAACTCTCTCCTTGGCTTCCTCTGGTCCATGTTTAGTGTGGTTCACACCATGTCACCAAACAGCACAGTGACTACTGTAACCCTATAAATAGGCCGACTGACTGATTACAAGTTTGTAGACACCTGTGATGCTAATTAGAGGACACACCTTGATTGAACATGTCCCTATGGTCACATTATTTTCAGTCTTTTCTAAGGGTACCATCTTTTTTGTCCAGGCCTGTTTCGTGAATTTATTTTTTAAATTAATTCTGTTGAACCACGGTTCAAAAGCAATGTCTGATTTTCATTGGTTAATTTTCAAATAATTTTTATTTATTATTACTTTCGTCAGATTCAAATTATTTCTGTGACCATTGTGGGTTTTTCTTTAATTAACTGAGGGGTACCAACAATTTTGTCCATGTGTTTATATATAGGCATACAAGAAGGAGAGTGATTGAGGTGTTGTCCTGCTCCTGAATCTCAGCTAAAGAATTTATCTCCATTTCACTAGCAAGGACCATACCATTGATTTGAAGTTTGATTGTGTTTTGGATACAAAGGATCATTACGTTGCTGATGACTGAGTTGAGCTGATGCGGTGTGGGGTAAAAGCTTAGTCAGAGGTCAGAAGCAGCTCCCAGCTGGCTGACACCCAAAAGCCTCCCATAAGAAAAAAAACTAAGAGTGGACGTAATGTATGTCTCGTAGGTTGGAGCATATGGAAAGTGGATACACTTGAGGCCCACAGCCTTGATTAGGCTGCCCGGAACCCCTCACCTGGAAGCTGCGTCAATACGGAAGGAGAGGCCAGAGGCATGGATTCTGGATACTGTGAGGACTTGCTTGAAGTGGAAGAGGAATCTGGGTAAGATTGTGATTTGACAGGTTTCTGTAGTGAAATGAGGGTTGGAAGGCAAAGCATCCTGAGATTTCTCTGGTTTGTAAATGGTGTACTAGGGATTTGTAAGGGGCTTAGGCATGAATCTAGTTTTAAGTACATAATAGGCATAGATTACCTGCTTGATTGGTTTGACTTTGTTTAAGTGAATAGACCGTCTGTCTTCGGAGATGAAGGGAGGTCAAGACAAGATGCATGACGAGATAAAATGATGGTGTGAATTGAATTTGACTCCTCGGTTGATGTTGCAGTGAACTCTGTGTATCGCAGGAACAAAGGAAAGTCAACAGATCCTTGATTCTAGAGTGCTGGATAGAGGTTGGGAAGTAGGATGTTGGAGTGTATTGATGGTTTAGGATCGGAGGACAGATTTTCAGATGACCATGATTAATCAATTATGCTGCAAAGGTGTTGTCAGACGTTTGAGTCCTAGATGGATAATGTAGCTACATTGAATGATGGAAAGGAGGAACAAAATCTATTATGGAGGGAGAGAAGGGAGTCGGTGATGTCGTTGGAGTAGCCAGGAAGTGTTCAACATGGAGGAGGAACAAGTTGGAGACTGACCAACTTTTGTTTACATAGAAGATGAGGATGAGGGTATCAGAGTGGACGTGATGGATTTTTACTTGACCACTTGTGGCACTGTGAGAGGGTTGTGATAACGATGGGTAGATTTTGAATACTACTGAAGATAGGCTGGAGAATGATTTTGAAGAACCTGCGAGAACTCAGGGTGCTAAGGCACGGAGACAATTATTGACCAAGAAACCCCCAAAACCATCAAAAGGAGCATGACTGAAGAGCTGACTGTTGCTTTGGCTCTTGCTCATGATGGACGGAAGAATGGAGTGTAAGATGGACATGCAGCTGGTGCAGCATCAGCACTTGTACTGGACCATTGTGATGATGAGGGAGCTGAGCCAGAGGGAGAAATTTTCGATTTTCCAGTCAGTCTACATTCCAACCTTAACCTATGGTCATGAGCTCTAAATGGTGACGGAAGAACAAAATTGCAGATACAAGAGGCCGAAATGAGTTTCCTCCATAGGTTGGCTGGGCATGGTCTTTGAGACATGATGATGAGCTCGCCACCCAGAGGGAGCTTGCTATAGAGTTTTTGCTCCTTTGCATCAAATAGAGTCAAGTGAGGTTCTTCAGATACCTGATTTTGATGTCTCTTGGTCTACTTGTTGGCATGGTCAATAGAGGTGTGTGCTATTGGTATCTCTGCTTGGAATTTAAACAAAGGGGTGAAGGGAGTGTGAAGCTGGGAGAAACTGGTGACGCAGTGTCAAAAGTGTAAGAAGCGGACTGTTGACAAGGTATAAAGAGGTCAGTCAAACTGGTATCTCGGTGCCAGAAGGAGCCAGAATTGTTTTAGCAGGGGATGGAAATGAGTGAATCTGGCATCTCTATGCCAGAATGAGAGTCAAAGTTGTTGAATTAGAGAAGAGAGATGTGTCAAACAGTGCTCCCAGTCCCAGAATCAGGGCAGGAAATTGTTGATGTCTGGGTCTTCAGACTGTTTTACTTCTTCAAATGGCAGTGGGCCCGCAGTCTTCAGATCTTCTATTGCAGACTGGAAACTATAGCACCTGCTCCTCATTCTGAGTTTTTATCTCAATTCTCAGACTTTTTATCTGACTTAGTGCTCAGTTCAGATAAAGTCATTATTGTGGGTGACTTTAACATTCATGTTGACGTGGACAGTGACAGCCTTACGACTGCTTTTAATTCAATATTAGACTCAAATGGGTTTTCTCAACATGTAAATAAACCAACTCATAGTTTTAATCACACCCTTGACCTCGTTCTGACTTATGGCATAGAAACCAAACAGTTAACAGTATTTCCCCAGAACCTTCTTCTTTCTGACTATTTTTTGATAACGTTACAATTGACAACAATGGATTGTATAGGAGTTAATAAATATCATTAAAGTAGATGTCTGCCTGACAATTCGGGAAATAAATTTAATGAACTAATACCATATCTATTTACTTCAGCACCAGTTTCGGGAAAAATGGAAGGCAAATATGATAATTTTTCCCCCACAGAAGTGGATTATTTTGTTAATGCTGCAGCCTCACTGCGTACAACACTTGATAGTGTTGCACCTGTAAAAAAGAAAGTTCTATCTCAGAGAGGACCTGCTCCTTGGTATAATTCCCAGCTGCGGACTTTAAAGCAGGCATCCTGAAAGCTGGAAAGGAAGTGGTATTCCACTAATTTAGAGGAAGTTTATGTAGCTTGGAAAAATAGTCTAGTAATTTAGTGCGGCATTCGACACAATCGACCACAAACTTTTATTACAGCGACTAGAACATTGTATTGGCATTAAAGGGACAGCACTGGACTAGTTTAAATCCTACTTATCAGACAGGTTCCAGTTTGTGCATGTCAACAATGACTCTTCTGAGCATACTAAGGTTAATCATGGAGTTCCTCAGGGTTCTGTCTTAGGACCAATACTGTTCACATTATACATGCTTCCTTTAGGCAACATTATTAGGAAGCACTGTATTAATTTCCTTTGTTATGCTATCGACACTCAGTTGTATTTATCTATGAAGCCAGATGAAACTAATCAGCTAGCTAGACTGCAAGATTGTCTTAAGGACATAAAGACCTGGATGACCTGTAATTTCCTACTACTAAGTTCAGACAAGACTGAAGTCAATGACCCTCTCTGAATGCACTGAGTCCTTCTCTATCTACCTTTGTATTTAATATATATACCGTTATTGCATTACACTCACTCTGTTTCTCCCTGTGTCCTTTCTCCGAGTGTCCGTGGTCCCAGAGCTAGATTCATCAGACCTGTGGTTGTTCTCCCACCAACTGGCCTAGTCTTCATCTTGTCCAGTGTGGGATGCTGCTGCTGACCTTCCTCCAGCCCACTGTTTCCAGCTGCCCATTTCCACCACTTTACTCTGCATCATCCTCACTATACTTGATATGCTCATCTACATACTGTTTGAATTTTACTACCAGCTATATATGTAGTATATTTAATGCCAGAGCCGTACACCATAACAGTAATCTATGAATCAATTTTGGCCAGCAGCAGATGGGTCCCCCCACGTAAAGAACCGGGTTCTGCTCAAGGTTTCTTCCCTGTTAAAAGGGTGTTTTCCTGCCACTGTCGCCTAGGGCTGCTCTGGGGGTTCAGGCATATGGGTTCTGTAAAGCGCCTTGAGACAATTTGACCTGTAATTGCTGCTATATAAATAAAGTTTAATTGAAATTGAATTGAAGTGAGATGACTCACGGATGGAAACTGTCTGAAGGCACTTGATATGGAAATTAACAAGTCTGGGCTTGGATGAGTTCTGAGTCTATATTTCGGCATTGGGATGTTGATGGGAATTGTAGTGGACGGAACGTGGCGTTAGTGACTTGGTCGTGTTTGTGAGCTTGTGGGGGCAAGCAACTCAAGAGTGACTGCCACTGCAGAAGTAGCAAACCTGCTGGTGTCTGCACTGGAACTGACTGAGAATCTGGCATCCTGATGAAAAAATGGGAGGGTTGTTGACACAGGGGTAGTAGTTAGTGACAAAGGCTTCCTGGTGCTAGGAATCATGACAATTGATGTGGTAGAAATGGTTGTGAAGGCAGGACAGCCAAGATTGACCATTGCTGCAGAAGAAGTGACTGTGCAGGTATTTGCACTGAGGCGTGTTGCAGCCGGCTAGTTTAGATAGTTTGTCCTTGTAATTAAGAACTGGTTTTCCTTTAGGTCGACACCTTGTGGCAAGAGCATGGGAATGGAAAGCCTTTGGAATAGCAACTAGCAGTGATGCTTTAAAATGAAGATGACTGAAAAAGGAGGACCTGCTTCGAATTGTGGACAGTACATGTGGTGGCTGGGTAACTCAATTATCCTTGTTTATGACGTATTAAGATGAACAAGCTGAAAAGGTGCCAATGGTACAGTTCCCCATAGCGACGCCCCCAGTGGGTGCCTTCAATAGTTCTTGGAGCCGAGCTGCTGTGTTAGAGGTGAGCTAGGAGGAAGAATTGTAGATGCCTGTGTCTCCCTGATGGAGAGCTATGTTGAGAATTGGAGTCATGTTGTCAAACTCTTGTACTATAAGCTGGCAGCCCGGTGCCACTATATAGTTGCAGAGAATAGGAACTGGCAACCTGGTGTGAGAGAGAGAGAGTAAGAGAAAGAGTGTTTACTGGAAATAGGGGATGGTAGGGGGTAACTGGCAACCCCTTGCCGATGGCAAGAGAGAGTTAGAGAAAGAGAGAGAGAGAGGTTGCTGGAAAAAGAGGATAAAAGAGAGAGGAACTGGCAACCTGGTGCCAGAAGAGAAAGGAAAAGATTGTTGGGAAGTTTCAGTGGAGGGAGGAAAGGGGAGTTGGCATCCCATGGCCAGAAATGGCTGTAGTGGTGGAGCTGGGGACAGGTTGCAGTAGGGTAGATTGCTGGTGGATAGGATTAAGCATACTTGGCAACCCAGACAGAGCTGTGGAGGGCATGGTGATGTCATGCTCAGGTACACAGCCACTGCATTTGTATGAGAAGATTGTTGTGGTTTATCATGTGTTGAAAGCTCAGAAAGTTTATCAGAAGTTGAATTAGTTTGACTTTGCTGTTAGTGAGGTGGCAGTTGGAAACATTTTCATATGCTGTCTGAAGACCAACGTGATCTGGTCAGAGCTTTCATGTGGAGGGACATTGCCAAGAAAACTGTCAGGAATGTGGGACTGTGATGAGTGACTCTGAGTGCACTGAGAGAGTGATTTAGTGTCTCTACAGGCCTGCTTGCTTCAGGCATCAAGGTTTTTTTTTTTTATTACTATGCGGAGCTATGGGTAGCGCGACAATGTTACACTCTGGCATGCAACGTTGGCATCTGCTGGCTGGAGGATTGTTGTGGTTTGTCATGTGATTTAAGCTCTGGGAGTTTGTGAGAAATTGGATGACAGGTACAGTCTTTCTCTTTTCTTTCTGAAGACCCGTGGTGGTATAATTGGATATTTCATGTGGAGGGACATCAGAGCAACTGTTGGAAGAGAGGGAGCAGGCTGATTATTTCCAGATGCAGTGGCTTCTCTGGACGCATGCCTGCTTCAGGCATCAACCCTGGAGCGAGTGGAAGTTGAGGAGGAAGTAACTGCATTTTGGTCTTCTTTGAGAAGAGCCTCCCTGGTTGTAGTTGGGATTGTATGAGAAGTGTCTGACATGCTGGAGAATGGAGGGAGGAGTTCTGACTGGAGTTGTCGTTGGCATTTCTGGAGTGGCACCGATCTAATCGTCCATGAGGCCTTGTTGTGGATTAAGCTTATAGGCGTGGAGGAGATCTGGAGCCAGGCTGAATGTTTCCTCATGGAGGGCTAATGGATGTGGTTTCCAGAGTTTTCTAAAATTGTTAGACTGGCAGAGGGGCTGAGCAATGGCTTGTGTTGCTCCATGAACCTGAAGTGAGAAGGAACAAGTGGGAAGGGCACAGTGGTATGGTGTATGGCAGGAAGGGGAGGGCTTGAGTTGTGGTCCTGCTCCTGAAACTCAGCTAAAGATTTTTTTTTTTTTATGCATTTAGACAGATAAAAATTCTCGTGCTCTGTGCCAGAAGAACATTCAAGGATTCAAACCATTTATTGTAATTGGGTTCCTTGCCATAAGCTTTCCAATACAACTGCTTTGTCTCGTTTTGCTGTTGTAAGGCATAAATGTACATGGTGCAGGTAAATAGAGGTGGTTATGTTTTGTAGTTTATGTAATTCTATGGGACTCCCAGGCTATTCAGTATTTCTGTCAGTGTTTATTGGTGTCAGGAACAGACAACATATCAACACAGATCCTGATCTGAGCATCAAATTATCGAATACAAAGTAGCATAACATGTTTATCGTCATCTATCTCAAACAGATTACTATCCTTGTTTCTCCTCAAGCCTAAACAGTCCAGATGAAAAATAATCTAAAATTAGAAAAACATTTGAATGAGATGTATGCTGTGGTCTGCTGATGTGAATATAAAGCAGCTGATGGGAGTGACAACATACGTCCATCTCAGTTATGGTTTGATTGGAGTGGACTGCAAATTCATTGGTTGGGGGGAGGGAAAGGGATCGGCTGCCAATGACAATTCACTTTGACCAACATTGATCCATAAGGAGACACAGAAAGAGCTCAATATTTGTGCAGGTTCAGCTTCAGTGTGTGCATAATTGGGGATTCATTTAAGATCAGGTTTGCACCAGAGTATGTGCTTTTAACAGCATAGGTGTTTTGCAGCTTCTAGGTTAGTACATGAATTGCAAAGTATGCCCATGTGATATTCATGCATATACACATGGACGTAACACGTGTGTGTTGAGTGTATGTAAATTAAGTTTTATTTAATATGCATTCTAATCAAAAACTCATAAGTCCCTCATTTATATTCAAGTGTCACTGTATGTTGCTATAACAGCTTCTTTGTATCTGTTCTCAAGTATGTGTCCTGGGGACTGGAGTGTGCAGTATACATGTTAGATTGGTGTTGCAAATGACAATGAAAAAGATGGAGAAAATCAATAATATGAAAAAGGTCATCAACTTTTATGTACAGGGAGCCTTAAACCTCTTAATTTAAAGCTTTTCTATGGCAGAGATCCAATTATCTTAATCAGTCATGACCTTCATTAATCATTCATAAGTCACTAAATTTGTAAAGCTTATATATGCATCATCTTTAAAGAGCAGGCAAAAGAAAAAAAATCTAATTTCTTCAAGGTAAATTAAAAAGAGGGAAGAGAATGAGGAATAGACAGAGCCATAGACTACAGAGGCAAAATAATAAAGGATCTATATAAATTATTACACAAACAGCCTCCAACGCATAAACAGTATGACTGATGGGAGATTTGTGACACAGTTGTAAAATGACCAAAGTCATATTGAAAAGAAAACAAACAAAAACAGGTGTTGAAAGAACAAAACAACAACAAAAAATAAAAAGTCAAACCTGTTTATACAAAAATCATTGCAGTGTATGTTTCATCTCTATTAATGCAAGGTGTGTAGGAGTACAGATTATTTTAGTAGACAAGCCCAGGGTGGATAGATTTTAACAGCTCAGTCCCTAATCTGCACTTGGAGGATAAATTAAACACTCCCCTGAGCCAGTGTGTGTATTGTTTGTGTGTTTGAGCCCTTGCCCCTTTCTAATTTCTTAGTGTTTCCTCTTAAAGTGTTGATCCTGAAATCCTTAACTGTAGATAGGAGACAGTGGAACACAGAGAAGGGTGGTGGAAAAATAAATACAACACCAAAAGTCTTGAACAATTTCTCCAAAATGAAGTTATAAAGAAGATTATTTTGCAGCATAGAAGAGATGTGGTATTTTTCTGAAACAATGAAGCAATACTTCAGCAGATTTGAAGGAGTTCAACTTGCTTTGTTGAATATTGAGTAACTCTGAATGCTATAGTATGATATAAGTAGCCATTACTGTTACCACAGTGCTGGAGAATGGTCTGATTGAACCTCATTATCATCCTGCTATAGTGGGGAAAAAGCTATACCTTATATTTCTTTAAGCCAGTCACAATTGTCTGGAGCATTGCTAAGCCCGGGATGCACCAACAGTGTGTCTGCAAAACAGTGATAGGGGAATTGTTTAAGTGGGACATTTGCATGCAGGAAGACAAGCACTCTAGTTAAAATTCACAAAAAAAAAAAAAAAAAAGACGTAGGCTTGCATACTATATTGCATGGTTTCCTGAAGTGAAGGTGATTTTGAAAAGGTGACAGGAAGTGGAAGTGGAGGAAAAAGCCATGTGAAATTCAAAGTGAAAATGGCCACATATACCTTCACTTGTAGTCTACATCTGGTGACTCAGCCTTAGCTCAGGCTGTAACTTCAACCTGCCATGGACCATGTGGTAACAGAATCTGAATCTCTCTGGGTAGCATTCTTTTTATACCAACACCACCAGTCAAAAATTTGGACACACCTTCTCAATTAATGTTTTTCTTTATGTTCATGACTATTTACATTGTAGATTCTCACTGAAGGAATCAAAGCTATAAATGAACACATATGGAATTATGTAGTAAACAAAAAAGTGTGAAATGAGTCAAAACATGTTTCATATTTTAGATTCTTCAAAATAGCCACCTTTTGCTTTGATCGCTTCTTTGCACACTCTTGGCATTCTCTCCATGACCTTCATGAGGTAGTCACCGTAAATGGTTTTCCAACAGTCTTGAAGGAGTTCCCAGTGATGCTGAGCACTTGTTGGTCCTTTTGCCTTCACTCTGTGGTCCATCTCATCTCAAACCATCTGGATTGGGTTTAGGTCAGGTGACTGTGGAGGCCAGGTCATCTGATCCAATCAGCGCTCCATCACTCTCCTTCTTGGTCAGATAGCTCTTACACAGCCTGGATGTGTGTTTGGGGTCATTGTCCTGTTGAAAAATAAATGTTGGTTCAACTAAATGCAAACCATATGGGATGTCACGTCGCTGCAGGATGCTGTGGTAGCCCTGCTGGTTCAGGGTTCCTTCAATTTTGAATAAATCCCCAACAGTGTCACCAGCAAAGCACCCCCACACCATAACACCATGCTTCATGGTGTTAACCATGCATGTAGAAACCATCCGTCCACCTTTTCTGCATCACACAAAGACACGGCAGGTAGAATCAGAGATCTCAAATTTGGACTCATCAGACCAAAGCACAGATTTCCACTGGTCTAATGTCCATTCCTTGTGTTTCTTGGCCCAAACAAGTCTCTTCTGCTTGTTGCTTTTCCTTAGTAGTGGTTTCTTAGCAGCTATTTGACCATAAAGACCTGATTGGTTCAGTCTCCTCTGAACAGTTGATGTAGAGATGTGTCTGCTACTAGAACTCTGTGTGGCATTTATCTGTGTTTCAATTTGAGATGCTGTTAACTTGCGATTTCTGAGCTGGTGACTCGGATGAACTTAGCCTCAGCAGCACAGGTCACTCTTCGTCTTCCTTTCCTGGGGCGGTCCTCGTGAACTAATTTTGTCGTAGTGCTTGATGGTTTTTGCGACTGCACTTAAGATAAGATCTACTTTTTTCACCCCAGGGATACATACAAAATTTTGGCAATTTTCCGGACAGACTGACCTTCAATTCTGAAAGTAATGATGGACTGTCCTTCTCTTTAATTAGTTGATTGGTTCTTGCCACAATATGTTGTCAATTAGGGCTGTCAACTGTGTGCCAACCTGACTTCTGCACAACACAACTGATGGTCCCAACCCCATTAAGAAGGAAAGAAATTCCACAAATTAACCTTGACAAGGCACACCTTGAAGTCAAAACCATTTCAGGAGACTACCTCATGAAGCTCATTCAGAAAAGGCCAAGAGTGTGCAAAGCAGTAATCAAAGCAAAGCGTGGCTGTTTCGAAGAATCTAAAATATAAAACATGTTTTGACTTATTTCACACTTTTTTGTTTACTACATAATCCCTATATGTGTTCATTTATAGTTTTGATGCTTTCAGTGAGAATCTACAATGTAAATAGTCATGAAAATAAAAAAATAAAAACATTAAATGAAAAGGTGTGTCCAAACTTTTGACTGGTAGTACACATACACTGCCTGCAGAAAAAGAAAGTTGCCACCTGGATTTAACTAAAATCTAAATAGGTAAGAGCATTCCATTGGATCATTACCTCAGTGATAGATATGTTTCATCTGACAACAACTTATTTAACCCTCGCTGATGCAGCGAGGAGCTTCTCATTTCGTAAACAACCATGTCGGAAGAAATATCCTGTGGTCATAGAAAGGTTGTTATTCTGTTTCAGAAGGGTCAAATTATTGGCCTGCATCAAGCAAAGAAAACATCTAAGGAGATTTCTGAAACTACTAAAATCGGGTTAAGAACCATCCAAAGCATCATTAAAGCTTGAAGGATAGTGGTGAACCATCATTTTCAAGGAACAAATATGATTGTTCATGTGGACGGATGAGTCCAGATTTACCCTGTTCCAGAGTGATGGGGGCATGAGGGTAAGAAGAGAAGCAGATGAAGTGATGCCCTCATCATGGCTAGTGTCTACCAGCCTGTGGGGGTTAGAGTTATGATCTGGGGTTGGTCAGGTTCAGCAACGTTATGTTTCCAAAGAATGAGGTCAGCTGATACCTGAAGATACTGAATGACCAGGTCTTTCCATCAATGGAGTTTTTCTTCCCTGATGGTATGGGCATATTCCGAGATGACAATGCCAGGATTCATGGGGCTCACATTGTGAATAAGTGAATCAGGGAGCATGAAACATTTTCACACATGGATTGTCCTCCACAGAGTCCAGACCTCAGCCCCATTGAGAATCTTTGGGTATGTGCTGGAGAAGACTTTGCAATATATAAGATCTTGATGAAAAATTAATGCATCTCTGGACAGAAATAAATGCTTTGACATTGCAGAAGCTTATCGAAATGACGCCACAGCGAATGAGTGCCATACTCAAAGTTAAAGGCAGTCTAACAAAACATTAGAGTGCGTGACTCTTTTTTGGCGGGGCAGTGTATGTATATATACACTACCAGTCAAAAGTTTGGACACCTTCTTATTCATTGGCTTTAATTTAACTATTTTCTACATTGTAGATTAATATGGAAGACTTAAAAACTATGAAAGAATAGATATGGAATTATGTTGTAAACAAAAAACTGTTAATTTGCAATATTAATCTACAATATAGAAAATAATACAAATGAATAAAAAGCATTGAATGAAGGTGAAGTGAATAACACTGATTATATCTTCATCATGGCAGCTGTTAGCTTCCAAATTTATATCTAAACGATGCTGTCAAACTCCCAAATCAATGATTAATTAGTTTTAACTTAGTTTAAAAATAAAACCTAATCAAGAACTTTTAACATTATCAATGAAATCTAAACAGTGCTTTACAAATTCCAACATGAAATCCAGTCAGAACTTTTCAATTTCCAAAAGAACATCTAATCAATGACTTCCAACTTCTAAAATAAAATTTACAAAACGTCTTTCAACTCCCAAAACACTAGCCTGGGAGTTTACCTGTAGCTCCAGATTCGGAGACACCTGCAGAGAGGACAATATGTCATGTAATGGTCTTAAATAACTTTATTGAAGAAAGAGGAGAGTAGAGGAGAGGTGCTCAGTGCATCATGGGAGTTCACCAACAGTCTAAACATATGGCTGCATAACTAAGGGGCAGCTCAGGTGATCCTGAGCAGCCCCAACTATAAGCTTTATCAAAGAGGAAAGTTTTAAGCCTAATCCTAAAAATAGAGAGGGTATCTACCTCTCGAACCCAAACTGAGAGCTGATTCCACAACAGAGGAGCTGATAACTGAAGGCTCTGTCTACATTCTGCTTCTGGAAACTCTGGGAACCACAAGGAAACCTGCAGTCTGACAGGGAAGGCATCTGTTAGGATAACATGGTACAATGAGGTCTTTAAGACAAGATGGAGTTTGGTCATTAAGATTTATATGTGAGAAACAAGATTTTAAATTCCATCCTGGATTATACAGGGGGCCAATGAAAAGAAGCTAATGCAGGAGAAATATGATCTTTGTTCTGGGTTCCTGTCAGAACTCTGGCTGCGACATTTTAGATCAGCTGGAGGTTTTTAAGAGAATCATTTGGACATCCAAATAATAAGGAATTACAACTGTCCATCCTAGAAGTTATAAATGCAGGTACTAGTTTCTCAGCATCTCTCTGAGACAAAGTGTTCCAAAATTTTATAATATTACGTAGATGAAAGAAGGCTATCCTACAGACTTGCATTATACACTCATTGGCCACTTTATTAGATTCACCTTGCTGGTAAAATGTTGGAACCCCTTTCCATTCATCCATCCATCCATTATCTATACACTGCTTAATCCTCACTAGGGTCATGGGGGGCTGGAGTCTATCCCAGCTGACTCAGGTGAAGGCAGGGGACACCCTAGACAGGTCACCAGTCTGTCACAGGGCTACATACAGAGACAAACAATCACTCTCACATTCACACCTACGGGCAATTTAGAATGATCAATTAACCTCAGCATATTTTTGGACTGTGGGAGGAAGCCGGAGTACCCGGAGAAAACCCACGCATGCACAGGGAGAACATGCAAACTCCATGCAGAAAGATCCCGGGAAAGCCGGGACGTGAACCAGGGATCTTCTAGCTGCAAGGAGAAAGTGCTAACCACTACACCACTGTGCAGCCCCCTTTTCCATTCAGAACCGACTTAATTCTTCAGGGCATATTTCAACAAGGTGTTGGAAACATTCCTCAGATTTTGGTCCATACTGACATGATAGCATGCCAATCTCCCATTATACCACATCCCAAAGGTGCTCTATTGGATTGAGATGTGGTGACTGTGGAGACCACTGGCGTACAGTGAACTCACTGCCATGTTCAAGAAAGCAGTTTGAGATGATTTGAGCTCTGTGACATGATGCATTATCCTGCTGGAAGTATCCATCCGAAGATGGATATACTGTGATGTCATACTGTCATAAAGGGATGGATATAATTAGCAACAATACTCAGGTAGGCTGTGGCATTTAAATTATGCTCAGTTGGTACTAAGAGGCCCAAAGTGTGCCAAGAAAATATCCCCCACACCAATACACCACAAATTCTGACCCTACCATCTAAATATCACAGTTAAAATGGAGACTCATCAGACCAGGCAACGTTTTCCCAAACTTCTATTGTCCAATTTAGGTGAGCCTGTGCCAATTGTAGCAGACAGGAGTGGCACCTGGTGTGGTCTTCTGCTGCTGTAGAACATCTTCTTCAAGGCTGGATGTGTTGTGTGCTCAGAAATGGTGTTCTGCATTCTTCAGTTGTAATGAGTGGTTATTTGAATTACTGTTGCCTTTCTATGATCTCCAACTAGTCTGTCCATTCTCCTCTGATCTTTCATATAAACGAGGCATTTTCATTCACACAACTGCCGCTCACTGGATATTTTCTCTTTTTCAGACCATTTTCTGTAAACATTAGAGATGGTTATGTGTGAAAATCCCAGTAGATCAGCATTTTCTGAAATACTCAGACCAGCCAACAACCACGCCACATTCAAAGTCACTTAAATCCCCTTTCTTCTCCATTCTGATGCTTGCTTTGACCTTCAGCAAATTGTTTCAACCAGATTTATATGCCTAAATGCATTACGTTGTGGGCATGTGATTGGCTGATTAACTATTTGTGTTAACTAGTAATTGAACAAGTGTACCTAATAAAGTGGTCGGTGAGTGTCTGCATGTTGAACGACATATCCTGATCAAAAATAACTCTAAGGTTTCTTACAGTAGAGGTGGAGGCCAAAGCATTGCCATCTTGAATAACTATGTGATTATACAGTGTGTTTCTGAGGTGTTTAGGGCCAAATCCAATATCCTCTTTTTTTTCTGAATTTAAATGAAGAAAATTACAAGTCACCCAGGCCTATTTGACCTTCAGGCAAACTCACTGATTGGTTTCATTTGCCTTCATAGATAAATATAGCTGTGTGTCATCTGGATAGCAATGGAAATTTATGCACTGCTTCCTAATAATGTTGCCTAAGGGGAGTATGTACAAAGTAAATAATATTGGTCCTAGCACAAAACCCTGTGTGCGGGTGACAGAATCATCATTAACATATGTGATAAATATGATTTAAACCAGGTTTCTGCAGTTCCTTTAATCCCAATAACATGTTCCAGTCTCTGTAATAAGATGCTGTGATCAACTGCATTAAATGCAGAACTGAGATCCAGTACAAGTATCGGAACTAGCTCACTGTCTGAAGCTATAAGAAGATCATTGGGGACTTTCACCAGTGCTGTCTCTATACTATGATGAATTCTAAATCCTGACTGAAATTCTTCGGCCAAACCATTTCTGTGCAGATAATCACATACAACTTTTTCAAGAATTTTAGAAATAAAAGTGAGTTTGGAAATGGGACCTGTGGCTTTATTATAGCATTTAAAAGCCTGTGGTATGTAGCCTGTTCATAAAAAGAAGCTAATGGTATTTAATACTGCACTGTTCATTAAAGGAAAGATTTCCTTGAACACTCAAGTTGAAATGGGATCTAACAGACTGGCTAGTTTCGAGGAATTTAGTATTGATGTGAGCTCTGAGAGATTTACAGCAGAGAAGCAGTCCAAGTATAAATCTGGTTCTATGGATGTTTCCAGAGCTGCTGCTCCTAAAGACATGTTCAAGATGTTTTGCCTAATATGCAAAACTTTATTATTGAAGCAGGTTATGAAATCTTCACTTCTGAGAGCTTTTAGTTATATTGAAAAATAAAAGTAGTGTTAATGTGGAAACTGATGTCATCAGATGTAGCCCTAAATATTATAAGAGTAACATAAACATCTATTTTTATTTTCATTTCATTTCATTCCATTTCTTTATTTATTTGGATGGGACAGTGGACATTAATGATAATAACAGTGGATCTCATAAGTTTAGTAAATAAGACAAATTTAGCACAAGTGCAAATTTCCATCCGTTCCATTCTGACACATGATGTTCAGTTCATTCATCATGTTAAGTAGTATTTATATCCTTATATGGTCACAGTAATGCCATCTAGATTATTTTATTGCATGCATTTGACCATAAATCAATTTCTCTCTGGTAATTGATTTAACACCTAAACCCTCATCATCAAAATTGCATATTTAGATTGTCTTTTCTTTTTCTTTTTAACATGTAAATATTCCTTTCCTGCCATTCACTTCTCCTCACTCAGCCACACCACGTCACCTGCAAGTCTGCTTAAACACTGTAAAACTACTACGCTATGCAGACATGCTAACAAGGTAAACAGGAAAACAATGATTTGATTTTAGGTGTTATGGTTTATTTATCAGGGTTTTCCATTTTCTTAATGTATCTGTCTCATCCATGAAAGTTCTTGGAAGTTTAAACCTCTGGAAAATCGTATATACCTGCTTATAATAATTTCTAGTGCCAGTCATGAGCTCCAGCTGGTTTTATCCTTAAAAAACACATTATTTAAGGAACCAGTTTTAAGTAAAGTGAAGTGTACATGGTGTATACAGACCTTACAGTTTGATTGGACAAAGAGGGGAACCAAATTGAATCAACAGCGACTTCCTCCTTTGCTGCGAAAAACATGTTGATCACATATAACGATCAGCCACAACAATAAAACTGCTGACTGGTGACACGAGCAACATTGATCATCTTTGTACAATGCAAGGTTCTGCTAGGAAACCTTTTGTCCCGTCATTCATGTGGATTTTACACGTATCACGCAGATAAACAGACCAACCACATCTTAGCAGGACAGTGCACCATGCCACACTTAAAAAACCTGCTCAGAAATTGCTCAAGAAACACAACAAGGAACCCAGTGTACTTTGTTGTTGTGGGAACTTTGGATACACTTCGTTTTTCTATCTACTTCTATAGATCCTCGGTATTTTGACTTTCTAGGACAATTTCTCATTTCAGTCTTGGTATAAAATCAGTTAAACTACCCGTTCTGAACTGCAGCTGGTATTGAGGTGCTTGTGTGGCATCCAGGTTTACTTGTTAGAATTTGTCAACACTGAATTTACTGTACTTCACTGTATTGCTTTTACTACAGAGCATATTTGAAACTAGGTGATAGTTGGAGGGATGACACAGGAAGAGGGAGGGCTGTAATGAAGGCGGTATTGATTCTCTATAGAGGCTCTTTAATCAGAAGCTGTACTGACACACCCTGAGGGAGGATGTGTGTGACTGTGTGTTTGTGTGTGTGTTTGTGTTTGTGTGCAGGACCCATTCAAACTACACTTCATCTTGTGCTCTGTGGACACCTTGAGTTTGTGTGGTTTTCATGCTGTTTCGTGTTGCACTATGCATGTGTGTGTGTGCTCTTTTGTTACATGATGTGTGTGTGCGTGCGTGTGTGTGTGTGTGTGTGTGTGTGTGTGTGTGTGTGTGGGCAGGCGGTGGATAGATAGATGAAGCTGCCCAGTAGATGGATGAGTGTAACAACCAGTCGTTCATCATCTGGAGAACAAGGAAGGAAGGAAACACTGTGATGGAGAGGAGAGGTGGACGGGATAGAGAGGAAGAGGAGGGATGGTGATGAAGATGGAGGAGAAAATGAAGGCGCATAGGGGAGGAGAGAGAGATGACTGTAATGAGGACAAAATAGAAGGAGAGGAAAGGAGTATCAAGCAAATAAATGATGGGAAAGAAGAAGATGGGAAATAAAAAATGATGAGATGACTGGAGAGAAGGAAAGAGAAAGAGGGTTGTTACTTTAAGAACAGAAGGAAGATTGGAAAACAGAGGAAAGAAAGGTACAAGGTAAGGAAAATGGAAAAAAAAATAATTGAATGAACATGGAGCAAGACAGGAGTTAGAAAATTAGGAAGTGGATGAAATGGAGATAGAAGGGAGGAAAAGAGAAAGATGAGAGATGATGAGGGGAATCGGAGTAGAAGTAGAGAGAAAATAGGGGGATGAAGGAGGAGAGAAGATAGAAAAGGGGAATGTCAAAGCTCTGGAATGTGCTGAATAAAACCCTGTCCAGTGTGTTCTGTTGACATAACTTTCATTTCTATATCTCTCTGTTGTGTTTTTCCTCTCACAGTTCACTTCATTTTCTGCCTTCTGATACATTTCTATGCACCAAATTGTGGATTTTCTCCATAAATTCATTGTGGAAATGCAGTTCTGTATGAAAAAGGAAACCAGAACATGATCTCAACAGGTGACTATATATTTGAATATACATTTTATACAATAGATTTAGTGATTGTACAATTTATCAAAATGCCAATTACCAAAATGTACAACTAGTGCTGCCAATTTGCAGATGTTGGAAGGCTCTCAAACTGATAAAATTCTGGAAAGTTCAACACAAAACATCTGTGTGTATATCTATTTTTTTTGTTTGTTTTACTGCATTGATGCTTGTTTTTTTGCTTTTTAGCTGTTTGTTTCAGTTCTTCTCAGCAAAATGTAACAAAATAATTAGCAAACCTTTTAGGATTCCTAATGTTGTTTAATCCAAGACATGCATACATTTTGACAGATTTGTGTTACTGTGATGCTATTTGAAAACTCTTTGGATTGAAAAAAATAATGCCTGAGAATGTTTATATGATGGCAAATGCTCCATGTTTAATGTTGCCTTGCAAAAATTTATTTCATGGTTGAGTGATAAATTAATTTGAACTCAGACATTTTGCACTATTTAGCAAACTGGATGTTTTCTATAAAGAAAATAAAAAATGTAGAGGAGCAGCTGCAACAATAAAGCTGGATTTACAGCCCCCTCACCTCCAGTCAGTTCAAAATGGAGGCAGATTCTTGAGGATGTATAAAACTGTTTTCTAATGATTTGTTGATTCAGTAAATTGCCCTCATATTAATTGCCTACTTGAGCTGATAGTGAACTGATGTCGGGCCTGCAGTGATTGCGGAGCAGAAAACACTGCAGTATCGATCTGTCCATCGGCTGTCCTGGTTCCAGGAACAACAGTTCATTAATGCAGTCTAAGAGAGACTATCTGTCTCTATTACTGCCTGTTGGCCTGCATGCCAGTGATTTATAGGCAACCTGTGGAGGCAATGGAGACAGCTAATGTTTTCCTGAGTGGGAATGGAAGACTCAACTAGGAGGAAGCCAACAGTGAACAGTGGGCTGTCAACCATGCAGATATTACCATCAATAGCCTTTATATTGATATTGTCAGAGTCCTTTTCTCAGTCAGATCCACTAAACATGTCATGCTTCTGTATTGTCAGCATTTTTTTAACCCTTAGTCGTCTTCCTCTACTTACCATCATACACAGTACAGACTGAAGTAGTAAAATTTATTTCCATGTTCTTGCAAATGCTACTGGACCCTGGGTGATGTAGTGAGTAGCAGTTGTGCAGAGGCTTGGTTGCAGTTTGTTGCATGCATTGGAAAATGGATGTAAGTCACAGCTATACTGACATAATTTCTCATTCAGCAAAAAAGAAAGAGCAGGTATACAATGGGAGATCAAGGACTGCCTATAAAAATCAAAAACGGTATCTGATTTACAGTTTGCCTTCATCTTTGTCAAAATAGTCTCTTTGTGTAGTGATACATCGATCCCAACACTTCCACAAGCTCACTGGAAGGTCCATTATGCAAACATGTCAAGTACCATATACGATGGGTGCTGGATCTTTCCCACTATGTCAAAATAGCAATTCTTCAACTTAAATTTCATATTGTCGCAGAGGAAGGAGTCAAATCTGCCAAGTAGAGCAGGTGTGGAGGGAGTGTTGCTGTGTGGCTAAGAAATCTGTAATCTGTGTAGGTACACAGCACATTGCAGCACTGACATGCACACAGTAGAACTCAGTCTTTACAGTCTGAGTCTGGTGGAATAATTCCTGGTGCACAACCATGTGAATGTTGTTGAAAATGTGAGCGTGCTCCTGGTGCTCCTGACTTACCACACCTTGTTCTGTTTTGGAAACTGCAGCTTCTGCCCTGTAAAAACTGCCTTCTCCTTGATGGTACCTGCCAACCTAGCTGTCATCACCAGTGTGATTCTGGACATGGAGGTTGTTCCCTGCACACACACCACAAACATTATTTGAACTGTATGAATATGTATGATTGGATGATGCTCATGTGCAACATGGCTCATATAATAGCTTTGTTCACATTAAACTCATCACGGTGATAAAAACAGTTGACCACCGGTGCAAACTTGAAAGTCAACTTTGATCAAACTTGAAACATTTTGAAAGTACAACAGGAATGTATTTTGTCTCTGCAATGCAGTGATTTTACTGAAAAAGCTTGATTATAAATACTGGTGTCATGGAGGAGCTGGTTTGTTTGAGCCCCACAGACAGCTACACTGTTCCCTCTTTCTATAACGTTGCTTCTATATTTGTTTACTCTTGTTCCACTTTATTGTCCACTTGTTTGGAGTGATGGTTTTTCACAATTGTTAAATCATTTATACTATCAAACTGCAAAGCAAAAAATTGTATCAAACATGCCAAACTGTTCCAATTTGATTGATTTCATGTGGTAGTTCCGTCATGACCATAGGGAGCTGGTTGATCATGTTGGTGCATCTTACCTGACTGAAAGGATTTAAAACTAATTTAAAGATCAGAATCTTCACCTCCACTCTCACACAGTTACACATATACATCTTAAAGCTGCCCCTGACAACAGCGGTCTGATCCATGGGTGATGAGCAGTAGTGGGTTTGGATGATGTGTTTAGGAACTCAGAGAGACCTCAGTGTTTGTAATTAGAGCAGGTAGGCGACTTTACATTCTTTAGATTCATCCTGGCAGTGACACAGATTAAATTTTCAACTTATTGGTCATTAGTTTATTTTTCTTTCCCCGTTTGCCTTTCAATTTTCAGCTCTCTCTTTCAGCTTCCACAGAATGTCATAAAAAAAAAACAAGTGACAGCAATGCAAATGATATATTATAAGCTGATTTGTGCCGTTGTGCTGGCAAGTAATTGTGTTTGGTTCTGTGAAGTTTCATTTGTTTTGACACTGCAACATCAGTAAAAGGCCCTATTGTCAGGACATTTTTAAAATAAGCTTCTTGTAAAGCCTTGTGTTGCTTTTGCAATGTTAAATGTGCATCATCACCGTGTGATGTTCAAAGCATTTCACAAATCATTTTGTGATGAAAGGCTGTAATGTACTTTCTGAGGTGCCCACTGCCTCAAGCACAAGAAACCACCAAACAGCAAAGGGGATCCTGAAATGAAAGGTACATTTCTAACAGTGTTAGAGTAGTGGTAAAGTAGATGTTTCCTATAATAGTGTGAAATGAGTTGTAAAGACCAGACCAGGCAGGGTGTGCAGGCTGTAGAGCTGCAGACGAGACACAGTACATTTTTGTGGTCAGTGTTTCCTTATTCATTCAGTTATGGGAATTAACGTTTTTAAACCATGCATATTTTTCCTCAAATACTTGACTTCTCGCCTCACTACCAAGTTAATAACCTTTTGGTTTCACAGCGTGATCAAACTCTTCTGTAGACATTTCAGTTTCATAGTAATCAAAACCTTAAAAGCATCAATTTCCTCTGGTAACCCAAACCATCACTTTTCCCAGTGAGTTGCTGCTCTTACTTGATTACTTCTTAAACAAAGATTATAAAGACAAGTATTCAAAAAGAATCAACTCATCACCTTTTACGGTGAGTTACTCTTCTGATTTTCACACAGTTTCAAACAAAGATTATAAAAGCAGGCATTTGAGTTAGCTTAAACACATTCATTGGGTTATGGCATAATTTGATTATAAATCTTAGGTTATAATATCACAATGTGTTCCCTGATTTAGCTGTTATTCTGCCAGAGTCTCACTCCTGTGGCTGATTCTGGGATCCCATATCTCCATGCGTCTCGACAGGTTTCAGTTGCTGCTGAGAGTATCTTACTTGGTTGTTCACCAAGAAACTGAACTCTGACAGCTCTACCCTTGAAGCCCAGCTTGTAAACGCTGCTCAGTTTCTGAACTTGTTTGCTAGTACTGCATATGTGTGAACATTTGAATTAAAATTGCTTGAGTGACACGTGTGTTCCTACATAGGATAGTCCATGACCCAGAGACATGTGCATGGCCCTTCTCAGCTCCACTCCCACTCCACCTCTTTGTTGTGTGATGATCGGCGTAGGTTTGTCTATGAATCTGTCTGTCTGTCAGTGTGTAACAATATTCAATAATGGACTGACGGATTTGGATTAAATTTTTAGGGAAGGTCAGAAATGACACAAGGACCACCTCATTAGATTTTGGCAGTGATGCAGCTTATCTGGATCCACGGATTTGTTAAGGATTTACAGCCGGCACGGCGACAAGAAGTGAATGCTGTGTCTGCTGCCTGCTGATGATCACATGATTGCGATCCTACTACAAATCCACCTGGACTAGTCCAGCGGAAATCATACAAGGAACAAATGATTAAAGTGTGGGGGTGTTTCCAAGTCCCATCAATTCCCGCCGCCCGCTACATATTTAGTAGACATGGATAACACAAGTCTGTGCTCAGCCCAATGTCATTTTGTTTGTGGGTTCATCTATATTAAATGGCCACATTCTATGTTGCCGTGATTTCTGATCATCGATAACTAATTGTTAAGGAATTAATTAAAACTAGAATGAAAACACCTCCCTTCTACCTGAACTCTCTCATTCAGGTCTACCTGAAATTACCAAATGTTTTTCGATCTGCAGAGTCCCTCTCAGTCTTTAAGAAAAGATTTACAACCCAGTTTTTCACTGAACAGCTTTGTACTTGACAGAAAGCAAAAAAATAAATAAATGAATCCTATTACGTCTGCACTACCTGTAGGCACCACGGTCCTATTATCACACTTGAACTTGTTTTATGGAACGTATCCAGGTTGTTTTCTCCTGACTAGATCCTTGCTTGTGTTGTATCTACTCTCAGATGTACGTCGCTTTGGATAAAAGCATCTGTTAAATGAAATTGTAGAATTGTAAATGAACACCATGTTGTATATAAGGTCTTTAAATTAACAATTCAGACCATAAACTCAATTTCATTTAACAACCAGAAAAACTCTCAGCTGGCTATTAAAAAAGAATGCACATTGGCTTCATTTTTCAGACCTATGTCTACCATTCAGTGTATGGATGTTACCTAATTTTGCACCGAGCCTGAGCTACTCTGAGTTCATGCAGTGCTCTTCCTTTTGCAAATTCTAACTCACTTGGCTTTGAGCAGTGTACAACATAGATCAGAGCGAAATACAATGTGTAAACTTGTCTTCTCTGGTCAAAGACAGTCCCCGAATGCCTTCAAGTTATGCAATCGTTTTTTTTTCTACAACACACAGTGCCAGTGCATTTAGATGTATGTTCTGTTATTAGTGTTCAGATTGAAGAGTGTTTGCCTGGTAACATTTTCTTTAGATGAGTAGTTCAGAGTAGTAGATATTTACTATCCTTTCAATGCAGTGGCAAATAGCATGACATTCTTATTGCACTATCCAGTGCTTTATGGACAAGTGTTGTGTAGGTGGTTGGATTTGTTAACAATCTTTCACTAACAACAACAACAGTTTACGTTATATAAGCTTGACAAAACCTTAAATTTGGAATGAGTGAGCAGAAAATACTTTAATTGTAACCCAAGGAGCTTCAGTTGAAAGCAACTGAATTTCTCTTTTAGATTCTAGAAGACGCTTCACCTTCATTCAAGAGGCTTCTTCAGTTCTGACTGACTAATGGGGAGCTTCAGATGTTTATAGTCCCTTGACTCACATGACTAAAGGGCCATTGACAACCCAGGACTCACCTGTCTCCAGGTGTGAATGTTTCTCAAACTAGCTGGTCAAGCAGAACCCATAGCAGTACTGGTGGTGGAGCTGCCAGTTTACATAAAAAAGTTTATGGATCCGCCATGTGACTCAAGTGACTCAAGATGTTAATGATGATGAAACTTTCTGGGGAGAGACTTTGATAACTGATATCGTAGAGATGGCTGTTCCAGTCTTACATAGATTGCTTGATTCACTTCTCTCTCACACCATCTGTCCTCTCTGTCCAAAATGTGTATATTGCTGCCTTTAAAGGATTGTACTTATATTGTACCATATTGTGTCATACAAAATCTCTTGGGTCAAAACCCAGCGGATTTTGTCATATTTCCAGAAGACCTAAATCTATAAAAGAACCAAAATGCATGATTGTTTTTTGTGACAAAAGCACATGGGTTTCAATGATTTCATCGTAGAAAATTCAGAGTTACAAGAGTCTGGAAACTCAAGACTGCCATGATATACATAGTCTTTACAAGTATATGTAAACTTTGTTTATGACTGCATGTGTGCGAGAGAGACTGGGGAGCATGTTTTTATGTGTGTAGCTTGTATGTCATTTGTTGAATCAGAATCTTGATGTGTGATTTTCATATTTGTTTGTTTGTGAATTTCCAGCCTGAATTTCCTGTGGATTTGAGTGTGCATGTGGAAGTGTTTTTGCTAGTTCTGCCTGCAGCCAGCTGACTCTTCAGTTATGCATCAAGCCAAAAACCCGAGTGCAAGTGTATCTCTGTGCCTTTCATGGAGCTGCTACCTCAAGCAATAGTTGGTGTGCGTGTGCATGGGTGTGTGTGTCACAGGTCCTGGGCAACATGAATGGATTAGTTTGGAAATTAGGGTTTAAAATAACTTCATATAGCCACAAGGGGCTGCTGTGTGTGACAGTTTATGTGTGGCATGAACATATGCATTAATTCATATTCATGCATTTAAATTAGGGCTGTCAAAATTTATGTGTTAACGCGGATTAATCCACCACCATGATTAATCAGATTAAAAATTTTAACGCAATTAATGCGTCTGTAGCGCAGAATGACTCAAAATCCCTGAAACATCTCTGGAAACGCATTTTGGGTATTTTAAATTTGACTGGTCACTTCTATTTACCGGCGCAGCTTTTTCAGGGTTTACGGCATTAATTATCAGCTCAGGAAACACACAGACCAATCACATACGAGTTCAGCCATCCCACATGATGCTACTCAGCCAATGAACTGGTCTCTGCAATCCAGCCGCTAAACATCACAGCTCAGTTCAGAAAACAGGCGACGGTCAGAGGAGAGGAGGACAGACAAATAGAAAAATAAACAAATCAACACCTTGAGGAAAGTCGCCATGAACATGTTGACCATGTTTGGCTCAACATACAGCTGTAAGCCAGCTTCTCAATTATGAATATAATCCAAACTAAATATCACTGCAGACTCACCAATGAGCTTCAAATGTGTTTGAGAACGACCCTGACACCATTCAGACCATGATTCAGAAAACTGTCAGGATAAGCTGTTGCTCAGTTCTCCCATTAAGCAGCAAGGATATAAAGGGAGTGATTTAAGACAGGAAAAAAAATGTAAAAGTGTTCAATAGTTTACATTTTTTGAGATTAAGGTATTGTTAAAGATGCATATAAGTTGTTTCAGGTTGTTCAGTCATTATTTTTTGAAGTTCTGCACTTTATTTTAAGATGTACAATTATATCAAAAGTTATTTATTAATAAATGTTATCAAAATGTTTTTTGAACTGCACTGAATTTATTTGATTTAATGGTCAGTTATTGATTACATGCAGACACTAATAAAACTACCAGGTTAAAATCAACATATATCACACTAACTCATGTTAGACATTAAGATTTTCTGGACCTTTGCTTTAATTCATTTTCTCTGACTGGACCTCTTTGAATTTTAGTGGAATACCCCTGGGCTAAACAGCACGCTAGCGATCTCGGTGGGAAATTTGAATACAAAAAAAAAAAAAAAAACAGACGGAACAGTCAACCAACTTACAGTAATATGCAGACTGCAGGGAGGAGTTTTCTTTTCACTGAAGCACAGGTGTTTAATAAACATGTTAAGTGCAGATATATTCCCTTCTTTCTTGAATCTGTTTGCTCATGCAAAACGAAACATGATTAATATAGATTAAAAATGAATGCTATTTAGTCATGATTAATCTAAATTAATCCACAGCAACCCTGTGATTAATATGAATAAAAATTGTAATATTTCACAGCACTAATTTAAATACATGCTGTATTTGAGTTAATGCTCTCTTCCAGAGTGACCTGAATTCGAGTGATCATGGCAAAAAACGTGATGTCATTTATTTAGATCACATTAAAATAGAAAGTGATTCATGAAGTGTTTATTTGACATAGACATTGTCTGTGGTTATAATGGCCTTCACTTTTCTAGGAAGACTTTCCGAAAAATTCAGAAAAAAGATGTCACATAATAGGACCTGATGTCTGTGTTTTAGTTCATCCAAAAGATTTTGGATGGGGTTGTGGGGTCTTGGAAGATGATGTTTATGAATGTTGCTCTGTGCATATGAGAAATGGAACTGAGGAACAGGAAAGGAAACAAACGCTAATTGTTACAACTAAATTTTCCAATTCTTGTCAACTTTTGAAGTTGAAATATCCTCCTATTTTGTGGCATTCAGTTGGGAACTAATGGGTCTAAGCAAAATAAGGAAAACAGCCCTGGTTTTGTACAAAAGTATATGGACATTGCTGTCCTGTGTTATGCAGAAATTTGCATAACTCTTGCTATCCAGATAGACAGTACATACATACACACACACACATATACACACATATATATATATATATATATATATATATATATATATATATATATATATATACATATATATATAAATAAATAAAAGAATTTACTCATTATCACAATTCACAATGAGCAATTTTGCAAAGAAGACCGACTGACACCTATCCACAATCAATACTGTAACTGCTGTCAGAAGTGCATCTACAAACTACTGAATTTAAGGGGGCAATTGTCACGGCATGGGGGTGAACCCGAGCAGAGAGCACACAGACGAGGGACTGAGGCAAGAACGAAGGTGGATTTTATTAACAAAAACAGAGGGGAGTGCTGGACGGGGTGGGGAACCTGGTGACTGGAAATACTGAACTAAAGGGGAGGTTGGGGGGGTGGTTGTAGCAGGAACCGGCGGCCCGGTGGGCGTTCTCCATGGGGTGGGTCGGCGGCGGAGAGCGGGCAGGAGGGCCTCGTTCCAGGGGGGCGACAGGCGGGGTGTTTTCCAGAGCCGAGGGGGTCACACGGCAGGCAGAGACCCTCCACGATGAGCAGGAGTTCCAGGAGCAGGCAGCAGGTCCAAGGTGAGGGAGGCAGGGGGGGAGGTCTGGTCAGGGCTGGATCCGGAGTGCAGGAGATGGCAGGACAGAGCAGGTGGAACCAGGCAGCTGGGTCAGCGGAGCTAGGCAAGAGAAACAGGGTTAGTCAAGGTAAAGCTTTTCAATGGAAAAATCTCAGTAAAGGTGCAAGGTTAGACAACTGACTGCATGAGCAGAGTTTACTATCTGGCAGGGTGTGGAGTGGCAGCCAGCTTTTATGGTGGAGATGATCATCAGGTGTGCTGCAGCTGCCCGGAGTTCCATTGATGAGTGATTGGTGATGAACAGCAGCTGGACAGAGCAGGAAGGTGGAGAGAGGGATAGGAGGAAGGAGGGGGGTGAGGGAGGATGAGGGAGGTCAGGTGGAGGCTGAAGCTGGGACAGAGGAGGGAATCCTGACAGCGATTACTTATGCAACCACTTATTTTATGTTTCATATGTTTAATTGAGGGGCTGCACAGTGGCGTAGTGGTTAGCACTTTCGCCTTGCAGCTAGAAGATCCCTGGTTCGCGTCCCGGCTTTCCCGGGATCTTTCTGCATGGAGTTTGCATGTTCTCCCTGTGCATGCGTGGGTTTTCTCCGGGTACTCCGGCTTCCTCCCACAGTCCAAAAATATGCTGAGGTTAATTGATCATTCTAAATTGCCCGTAGGTGTGAATGTGAGAGTGATTGTTTGTCTCTGTATGTAGCCCTGTGACAGACTGGTGACCTGTCTAGGGTGTCCCCTGCCTTCACCTGAGTCAGCTGGGATAGACTCCAGCCCCCCCCCATGACCCTAGTGAGGATTAAGCGGTGTATAGATAAGGGATGGATGGATGGATGTTTAATTGACACACACATTACAATGTAGAAATCCGTTTTCACTTTGAAATGAAAGAGCATTTTTTTTTGTTGTTGTTGTTGTTGAAAATGCTAAATTAAATAGACCATTATTCAGTTTTGAAAAGCAGTGAAAGAGAAAAAACTCCCAAGGGAGATGAATCCTTTTTGTAGGCACTATGGTGTGTCTTGTCAGTGACAGCCAGTCTAGCCAGATACAGTGGCTGACATACAGTATGTGTTGTTCTGATGAGTGCTGCCTTCATTACTACTGTATGTTCACGTCCACTCTGCCACTCCTGTGTGGACATGAGCACATTTACACTGATGATGAAGAGATGTTTGGGTTGATGGCAGTGACCTGGTCCCCTTCGGCAAACAAAGACAGTTGGAGTGAATGTGGCAGTCTCAAATTAATTCTGACATTTACTTTATAAAGAATTAATGTGACGTAGCCTTTCTAATCAACATCTGTAGCCTGGACCAAGTTTAACTTACTGAACACAGAAAGAATTGCTTGGTAGTTTGTTACTTACATAAATAAACCCTGTGGTTTCCTACACTGTAATTGAAAAAAATGCACTATTTAGAAAACAGCCAGGAACACACAATTGTGTAGAAGTAGAATTAAGGCTGTCTGTATGAACCTAGCAGGAGACCTGTGGCTTGGCAGCTGATAAACTGTAGAAATATTTAGTTAACTGTTCAGGTCTTTCTTGTTATCTCCATCACACAATAAATCTTTCTCTCCCGTTCTCTCTCACACACTGTCACACACATTGTTGACTGAAAATAGGTTAAGGCTGTGTTCTTGACATTTTAATTCAGTCATCCTCCATACTGCCTGCTCTGAATGGACAAGAAGTTACATGTCCTCCTTTCACACTTCACTGATGAGGTGAATTCATCTGAGTGGTTCCACCTCAATGTGCTGCTTGACAATCATTAACTGTTCCACACTGTCACTTCTACATTATCAACAGTCTCAGCAATTAGCATGAGGTTGAATCCGCAGCTCTCATTATGACATTCTAAACTCCTTGAAAGCATGGTTTAATGCAGGAAAATGGCTTTAGATGGCAACAGACTAGTTTGTTCTTACACCCACCTACTGTAAATGAATAAATAAATACTACTGCTTCTGCTAATAAACTCTGAAACTTACATTGATAAAAGGTTACTTTCAAAATAATTTGAGAAGTAATTTGAAGTATCTTCGTACGGCTTCAAGTTTTGGATACTCAGGCAGTGAATTCAACAACTTTGACTGGGAAACTCAGGTCACCTTTTACCTTGAGCCACACATAGGAATCTTCAGATCACTCAAAGGCAAACATTTTAACAGTACAATCTGGAGTCGTTCAATGAAGGCCTTTAAATACAATGGATTACTAGTGAAGACAGATCAGAACAAAAGTTATATGACCATTTTCCATTGAATTTAGTTTAAAAATAAATTATCCTATATTTTTAATGCATGTGTTGATTAGATAAGTGTAAAAGCAGATTTGTGGAGATACATGGATGTAGACAGGGGATGTGCATGAAATCTGAGTGTGTTCACATATAGTGTAAATTTTGATCTTCACATGGAGGTCCCATGCAGACTAGGTCTATGGTTGAGATTTGTGCAATGTGGACATCCATTGATACTGACGCCATAACTACAATAAAACTAAAGTTGTTGGACCCATTATTGTCATTTTAATTTTGATCTATTTGTCCAACTGGTTCCTTGTGAATATTGTTTGACAATTGAAGCTTTCTTTGAACAAACTTACCTCAAGTCGGTGTCTCCTTCAAGTCATGGTTGGCCACACAAAGGGTTTGTTTGATCTTAAGCTCCAGGTCATTACAGAACATGTCACTGCACAGTGTGGAAGTTGTAGGGTTCTCTGTTTTTGAATCACCTGCTCACATGGTCTTTATTTTACACTGATATTTCAAATTAATTTTAGTGTTTCCTACTTGCACGGTGTTTGTTTTCAATGTTTTCCTCATCAAGCTGGGTCTCATGTAGAGAAAATGAATCTCTTTATATTGCAAACTTCTGAAAGTATGGAGCAGAAGCTATCTTATTGTTTTAAAGGTTAGTGTTGTTTGTGAATATTTCCAAGCCTCAGTGTTGTAACATCAGCATCACTGACTTTGATGATAATGACTGTGAGCCTACAGTAATTCATTTATCACAGTATTACCACCTTGTGTTGAAAGCACAGTTTGTGCAAGTGACTCTAATCCCAAAGCTGCTGCTGTCTCATCAGTTCTGTTTATCATTATGAAGTGTTTCTCCCTGCTGGCTCCCCGGTGGTGAAATGACCTTTCCTAACCGAGAGCAGAGTCACTCCTCATCTCCCAGACTGAAAACTTGACTTTTTATGATGTAGTTCACAATATCTTCTCCCAGCTGAGCCACAGCCTCAGCTCACTTCACTGCTCTGCCAGATCCTCCTGACATCTTCTCACCTCATTCAAACACTTCCCTGAGGTACACGCTCAATATTGGTTTGTAGAATGATTGTGAGAGAGAACATACTATAGTGTCATTTAGAATGCTTATGCACCTAACCTGGTTGGTTTGCTTAAAACTAATTTAGGTACATTTTGGTCCATTTGATCTAATTGGCTTGTGTGAAAACTGGGAGTGAAACTGACACATCAGAGAGCAAAAAGATTTCAAAGTGTGAATTGGTATCACTATACGCTTCTAATACATGGTGAGACATGTATTTTTAATTTTTTTTTATCCTGCTTTGGCTTTTTTTTAACATGAGATTTGTCGTAACATTTCAGATCCACTTGAAGCCACAACGAAGTGGTCATGATCTTCCAGAACCTGCGCCCCTGAAAGTGGCTGCAAAGTCTGGTGTCTCTTAACTGTTTTAAATTTTTACAGTATTTATTTATTTATTTTTTTATATATTTTTGTCGTGTTTTGTTGGCTGCTGATGGAGGTTTCTGCTGGGAGAAGAGTTTATTCAAGAGAGGAGCTTTTTTCATTGAGACAGAACAAATCTGGACAGCAACATCTAATTCCAGTGGACATCTTGAGGTGTTTTCGTGGTTGCTGTGCTGGTGCAAAGGTTAAGGCTAGGAAATGGAGATAAAAGCCCTTTCTTCCATCAGTCATCATGGGAAACATCAACTCTCTGCCAAGCAAAAGTGACGAGCTGGAGACATTGGTGAAGACTGACAAAACATACCGTGAATGCAGTCTCCTGTGTTTTACTGAAACCTGGCTGACTCAAAACAACTCAGACTCCACTGTGGATCTACCCGGCTTCACCGTCATAAGGTCAGACAGAGATGCTAAAGCTAGTGGCAAGAAGAAAGGAGGGGGTCTGGCTTTATTTGTTAACCAGAGATGGTGTAACTCCTCACATATATGGAGAAATTGTGTTGTCCAGATATTGAACTGTTGGCAGTTGCCCTTCGGCCATATTATGTTCCAAGGGAGTTCAGTCATATCATAACAATACTTGTATACATCCCACCCAAGGCAACTGACTTGGTTCTGTGTGATGTTTTGCATGATACTGTTGCTAGGATAGAGACTCAGCATCCTGAGGCACTTGTAATAATATCAGGAGATTTCAACCATGTCAGCCTCTCCTCTCACCTGACTGGATTTACACAGTTTGTTAACTGCCCTACCAGAGAAAATAAAACCCTAGACCTGCTGTATGCCAATGTAAAAGAAGCTTACAGAGCTACTGCCTCACCACCACTGGGCAGGTCAGATCATAACTTGGTTTATCTGCAGACCTGTTACAAACCTTGTGTGCTGAGACAGCCTGCAACTAAAGTCAGAATCAGAAGATGGACTCCTCAACTAGTGAAGCTCTAGAGGACTGCTTTGAATCAACAGACTGGAATGTGCTGCTGGAAACAGATGAGGACAGTATGAACTTTGACAGACAGGTTGATTGTTTTACTGAGTGCATCAGCTTCTGTAGAGACACAGTCATACCTGCAAAGACTGTTTGCTGTTTCCCCAATAACAAATCCTGGATCACAAGCGACATAAAGGCAATCCTCAACCAGAAAAAAAAAGCTTTTGGAGACGGTGACAAAGAACGGCTCAAAGAAGTACAACATGAGTTGAAGAGGAGACTGAAGATGGCAAAGCTGGAATACAAAGAGAAGATGGAGAGGAATTTTCAACACAGCAACATCTGTGATGTGTGGAGAGGAATCAGTACCATCTCTGGACATAAAAATAAAAATAAAAGGGAGCCAATAGTGGGTGATGTGGAAAGAGCTGATGAACTCAACCTGTTCTTCAACAGATTTGACACTGTGGACACACCTACTTCCACTGCTGCTCCTCCTTCTTCTCCTCAACATATGTCTTCTCCTACACGTCTCCACAGCTGCATCCACTTCCCTTCTAGCACCTGTAACCTTCTCTGTCTCAGAGACAGGGCTGATGTTGGAGCTTCAGAGACTTTGCTCTGGGAAGGCAGCTGGTCCAGATGGTGTGTCCAAGGCTGCTTAAAGACTTAAAGTGCTGCACAACTGTGTCAACCTCTCCACAGGATCTTCAACCTGAGTCTACAGCTGGGGAGGGTGCCTGCTCTATGGAAAACATCCTGTATTGTACCGGTACCAAAAATCAAGTGTCCGGCTGAACTAAATGACTACAGACCTATTGCCCTTTTACCTCACACATCAGGAAACTCTGGAGCGGCTGATTCTACGCCTACTGAGGCTTGAGGTCAAAGGCAAACTCCCTGCAGTTTGCATATAAATAACACACTGGAGTGGATGATGTCATCCTCTTCATGCTTCACCGTGCCCTGTCTCTTCTGGAGGAACCTGGAGTTTATGTGAGAATCATGTTCTTTGATTTTTCAAATGCAATCAACTCCATCCAACCCAGCATACTCAAAGAGAAGCTCACAGAGATGGGAGTGGATCCTTCCTGTGTTTCTTGGATCATAGATTACCTGACAGGAAGACCACAGTTTGTCAGGCTGGGGAACTGTGTTTCTGGGGCATTAATGAGCAGGACTGGGGCTCCACAAGGAACAGTCCTGGCTCCATTCCTGTTCACACTGCATACATCAGACTTCAAATACAGCACTGAGTCCTGCCACATTCAGAAATACTCTGATGACACTGCTATTGTGTCATGTATCAGAAATGGACATGAAGCCGAATACAGGGATCTGATAAATGCCTTCAGTGAGTAGAGTCACAAAAACTGCCTGCTACTCATCGCCTCAAAGACAAAGGAAATTATCATAGATTTCTGCAGATCCAAACCCACTTTTCATTCAGTGAACACTTGTGGCGTAGACATCGAGGTGGTGACATCGTATAAATATTTAGGTGTACACCTTGATAATAAGTTGGAATGGTCTAAAAACGTAGACTTCATCTACAAAAAGGACCAGAGCTGACTTTTTTTTACCTCAGATCCCTTCGATCATGAGACATCTGCAGTAAGATGCTGCAGATGTTTTATCAGTCTGTGGTAGCAAGTGTCCTGTTTTATGCTGCAGTCTGCTGGGAGGCAGTATAAAAAACAAGGATGCAGGGCATCTGAACAAACTGATTAAAAAAACTGGTTCTGTGGTTGGAATCAGATTGAACTCATTGGAGGATGAGGTGGAGAGACGGGCTCTTAGAAAGATGGAGGCCATTCTGACAAACCTGGATCATAAGCTTCACATCTGTTTCAATGAGCAATGAAACATTGGTAGTGGACGGCTCCTATCCCTGCTCTGCAGGACAGAAAGATTCAGAAAATCTTCCTTACCATCAGCAATCAGACTATTTATTTCAAAAGTATATAGATGAGACCAGACAATTTAATTTCCCTTCGGGGATTAATAAAGTCATTGTATTGTATTGTATTGTAAACAGACATTGTGAGCTCTTCAAGACACTAAACACGAGAGAGAAACATTGGGTTGGGTTCAGTGATGTGAAGCATGATTGACTGGTTTTCCTGAGTATTTGGCTTGAAACTCCTTAAACTTTTCTTTTGAACTACCTCTTTCACCAAAGTTCTAACATTTCCCCCATAGCCCTTTATCGCTGCCAAGAAAACAGGAACCAACTTGCTTCATGAAAGAGGATAAGATACAAAGCCTTGTCCACACAAATACAAATATCTTTTAAAGTTTTTCAAATGATTTCTATGCCTAATAGAGTGCAAATTTCTGTCACAAATTCCCCCTATGTTGTGTATGTGTGAATTGTGCATGTAGATGCAGAGGCTTTTGCATACCTAAGAAGTGGTGCACTAATGCTAAGTTAAGTTGTAAACTGTATTGTAATTGCTTGTAACTGATGACTTAGCAGTAGCCATTTATTTGTACATTTTTTGTACCATATGACAACAGTGCCTTTAATGTAGCATTTGTTTGAAGCAGTTCATTGAATCACCATTATAACAAATCAATCACATACACAGGCTGTAATAAGAACCTCCTCCACCTTCTAGTAGGCTCATTAAGCATGTGATCATCACCCCATTTAATGTAGTTCTATTTTCGCCCACGGTGCACCAGCTGTTTTGAAGTCAGAAAAAGGAACAAAGTTCACCACTGGCGACGGTTGGAGGGGTTGATGGAGGAGGTGGTCAGTGGACCCTCACCCAGGAGGCTTGAGTTCCATGATTGATACTGTCTTGGATCATAATTGCAGTTTTATTTTTCTCAATTCAGTCTTGTTTTGGCTTTCGCTTTTACTGGCTGTTTTCCAGCAAAGTTGCTTCCATGTGCATCAAGTCTGTCTGCCCTTGGAGCAGGCTGCCAGGAATGTGTCACTTAGGTGGAGGTTTTTAGACCATCAGTCCCACCTCACAAAGGTAGCTGCCAGTCCCAACTGGCCACAGCTTCCACCAGAGGTAGGCATGGACAAGAACACAATGGGAGACCTGCACGAAAGCCACAAGGAGAGCGGCATAGAGCAGCACTCTCCATTACCATAGGATGTGATAGGCTGTTTATGCACCAGGGTGGGAGCAAGCTTGGAGTTTATTAATGAAATCAAATTTTGTGTTTTCCTTATGTGCATTTATGACAGTTTGCAACTGATATTCTGACTCATATTGAATATTCTATTAAACTATTTTTGTATTGCTATTAATATAGTGTCTACTGGTAGTACATATTTCATTGCCCAGGACTAGCTAAAAAAAAGTCTGTTGTTCACCATGTTATAAAGCTCTATTTTGTATGTTTGCAGGATCATAACTCCACCAGATATTTTACATGCACTTATTCATATTATCGCAAGATGTTGCCCATGTTTTCTGTTTTCTGCTTTCTGTTTATTGGTGAACTGCATCTATGCCTACAAAGCCTACTAGAAGGTGAGATGGCCCTAACTGGCTCATATGTGTGGGAATGATCTGTGATAATAATAATAATAATAATAATAATAATAATAATAATAATAGTTTTACACTGAACTTTTTACAATTGAAGTACTGAAAAAAATCTGAATTGGTAATCCTATAATAAGAGAATCTATAAAGCCTGCTCATAAAATATTAAACCCAGCTCTAGCAGATAGCATGTAATGGAGCAACATGAATTAAGAACAGGCGAGAGATAAATCAGCTGGGAGCAAGCATAAAACAGCAAAGTGTAGGATGACTGCATTTTAATCTGTCCTCTGGTTAATTATGTAAAATCACTCCATGGCGTTCATATTATATATGACAGACTCAGTGAAGCCCTGGAGGGCTTTGTCCTATGAACCTGATCTTACAAAGTCATTGGCTTTTCAACCTAATAATAGAACATGTTATGTAATTCACAGATATCTGCTTACTTTATGTTTGGATTCCTTTTGATTTTATTTTAAAAAGTTCTTCTTGAATATAATAAATGGATGTATTAACTGCTTGACCATGTTTAAGTGGCACAGTTTTCCACTGAAAAAATAATGAGTTATGTCAAATATGACAGTATAAATGAGTATTCATGTTTCAGTTTCATGATCAAGAATTTGATTAGTGTTGCAGTGTTTGCATTTGTTGATGTTATACTTGTGATATTCCCAACAATGCCTGAAGACAGCATTTGTATAATCTTTATAATCACAGAGCAGCCCCCTATGGTGTTAGGTTTAATTGCTAATCCATTTTCCACAGTGGTGTGTGTGTGTGTGTGTGTGTGTGTGTGTGTGTGTGTGTGTGTGTGTGTGTGTGTGTGCGTGTGCGTGTGCGTGTGCGTGTGCGTGTGCGTGTGCGTGTGCGTGTGCGTGTGCGTGTGCGTGTGTGTGTTGTGTGCAATTGTAGTTTAATTAAACATCCAGAAAATAAAGCTCATTTCAGTGCAAAGCTGCGGCCCTGAAGCCTCTGGTTTTTGTTTAATGCAGGACTCAGAGGGTGGAAATTTTAATGGATGTGAATCGTTGAACCTGGAGAGCTTATCTGCACGCTAATCCCACACAAACAGAGTAAGGAGTGAGAGGATTAAAAAAAAAAAAAATATTGGACTTCATCAGCTTCAGCATACATACATGTCTGTTACAGTAGAAACCCAGGAAGCATTCCCTGTTGCCACCAAAGACTTTTTAAATTTTAAATTGTCACAGATAAATAAAGTTAATAATAAAGTTTGTGTGCCGAAACCACAAAACACATCTTTTTCATGCACTTTGCTCTGGAATTTCTAATCTATTAGGCAACCAAATATCCATATAATAATAATAATAACACATGCCTGCAATAAAAACAAAAACTAACAGCTTAAAGATTAATGTTACTCACCAATAATGATTGTTCCAAGAGTTTTTCCACAAGATGTTAAGTGTGTTGATATTCAAATTTTGATTCATCAGTCCATAAGGCCATCTTCCAGTCTTCAGTAGTCCATTCGCAGTGTTTCATGTTCCAGGCAAACCTCTTTTTCTTATTCTGATGTCTTAGCAATGGCTTTCTTGTGGAAACTCGACCTGTCAAACCTGGAACTCCAAGTCTTTTCTTCAAACTGTTGAAACTGAGACTTGCTTACCACAACCACTATGAAGCTGTGTTTGAAGCTGTTGTCCTGTGAGCTCCTATCAACAAGCTGTTGACTCTCAGAAACTTGTCTTCTGATTCTGTTGTGGCTTTGGGTCTCCCAGACCTCTTCCTGTCAGAGTTTCCCCCAGTTTCTGAGTACCTTAGGATGGTGAAGAAAACTGTATTCACTGACACCTTGACTTTCTTCACAATTTCTGTTCACTTTTAAGAGTTATGATGGTCTGTCTCTGTTTTATTCTATCTACAGCACTTTACTTTGCTCTATACTTTTGCTCTATATAAAATTAAATCATCTTCAGCTCATGAGGTGAAAAATGTTGTTGCATGTTTAAACCTACGTAATTTGCATCACATACATTACATAACAAAATCTTTGACCTGAATGAACGTTATATGGTCAGTCAAAGTTTGTCTAAACTTACAAAAATGTCCATTTTGCTTACTTGGGAAGAAACACCACATACCCACACTGTGACTGTTTCTTTGTTCTATAACTGTTTGTTATTTCTTATCACATTCTTACAATAGCATGACTTATAGCTGTGTATCAAGTACTTGTAATACTTGTTTGTTCAATAAAAAAGTCATCAACTGAGGCACTTTCACATTCAAATAAGGGCCCTATTTTTGTCGTGACAAAGGGTCAGTGCAAGCAGAGCTTCTATCTGTAGTATTTTGGTACCAAGTGGGAGACAAGGATTCTAAGAAAAAGTTGTTGTCTTTCGGTAGGATATGTGTCTTAGATTTTATTTTATTATTGATTTAAACAAGAGCAAATTAAATACTTGAAAAAAATCACATACTTAATGGAGCAATTATTTTTTTTGAATGATTTAACTTTGACTGTAAACATGTTTAAATCACCATTAACAATGTTTATGTTTATTGAATTTCAAGCCAAAAAATGTTGGTAAAACAGTATGTATTTATAAAGAAATGAGTGACTCTTACAGTAGATATTTAATGTATATATGTATATACACTCAATGGCCATCCCATGAGGAACACCTATGAAACTGAATGGAGTAATGTGTAAGAGCTTTACCGTAAACTCTACTTTTGCAAAGCTTCTTCCTTTGTCTAAATTCAGAAGTGAAGAAGTCTCATGAATGAGAAGTGAAACAGATTTAAGGACACGAGTCCAGCTGCTTTTACTGAAGCTCTACAACTTTGATTGTCAAAACCAAATGTATTGGTTTTGACCAGTACATATAATATGTATTGTTGAGAGCTTAGTAAATGGTGATGGTGGACTGAAATGCGTCATACGTTCTCAAATGTGTGTTTAGTTATGAGTACAAGTGTCAAATGTATTTCACTGAAGTGGCTGCTGCTGTCCATTATCTGTCTTCATAACTAACTCCAGTCATCTTTTCTCTCTTCTTCTCTCTAGATACCCGTCTCTTTGTATCTCACCCTCACAGTCCATCCATTTGTCAGTTGCTTCCATCGCCCATCTGTCCAGCATGTCGCTGCTAAAGGTCCAGACCAGTAATGTGACCAACAAGACAGACCCAAAGTCCATCAACTCCCGAGTGTTTATTGGTAACCTGAACACAGCGGTAGTGAAGAAGTCAGACGTGGAGAGCATCTTTTCTAAGTACGGTCGGGTGCTGGGCTGCTCCGTGCACAAGGGCTACGCATTTGTCCAGTATGCCAGCGAGAGGCACGCCAGGGGGGCTGTGATTGGAGAGAATGGCAGGGTGCTGGCTGGACAAACACTGGGTGAGTCAGTGTGATACACCATGGATCTTAGCTCCACTTAGTACACAGGACATGTGATGGATAGCACAGTAATGGTTTGAAGCTGTTATTTATGGATGTGCATATGGCAAAAAACAAACAATAAACAAAAAAAGAAAACATTGCTGCTTGAAATTTACTGTTTTCTGCTGGATTTGAGTTTCGGCTGCAGCTTGTAAATCCCTCAAGTTTCTAAAAAAAAACAAGAACATTCTGTGAGTATACAAACCTCTGGAACCTTTGACAACCTCTGAGTGCCATGACATCCATTTTCTTCTGGAGTGTTTACATATGCTCTCTCTCGCTCTCCCACCTTTCATTGCCATTACTGTGCAATAAAGTATCAGCGGGGAAATGAGGGTTAAGTGAAGTGTGCCTTCAAGCGGCTAGAGAGCTTTCCTCCATCTGCCTGTTCCCACCGGCAAAGCAGGAAGACATGAGCTGTCAGGGAGCCAGTTGTGAAGAGCTCAACTGGTTTATGATTAGTCACTGCAGAGCTGTAAGCACATTATTTTAATAGCTTTTCTCAGTGCGAATACATGAATGAGTAGAACTGAGAATGTGTGTGTTTAAGTGTGTGAAAGTGTATTCCAGGTTGCTTTTTCTTTGTTGAAAGCTTAATTGTTGTCTCACTTCACACAAAAACACACACAAAGTAATATAAGTGTCACGGGCCTAGTCCAGCACCGCCCCCTTCTGGCCATACGTTCCCCTGTCGGTGTGTCTCCGGTCTGTGAGGCTCTCTGCAGCTGCTGATCAGTGGATTAGGTGCAGCTGCGAGAGCCTCACACCTGCAGCTCATCCCATCTGCTGCTATAAAGACCGGCTTCACACGGCAGGGGACCATTCTGACTGATTGCCTCGAGCTGAGACAACGGAGCGGCCTGTGGTTTCCTCCCTGCTGTCCTTAGTGGAAGGATGGGGATGCCTGCTGCCCTCTGGAGAAACGGAGTAGTGAGTTTTTGGCCTGAGTGTCATTATAGTTTATTTTGGTGAATGAAAACTGTTTGACCGTGACCTGCCTGCCGCCTGCTCCGTGTGCACTCACCTTGGGTTCACATTTCCCCCCCTAACCATAACAATAAGATACATTTCCCAGATGGCCCCATCTCTGTGTCTTTAATATGGAAAAAGCTGTGACAGCTAAGGGACCGCTGAGTGTTGCTCCACTGCAGCTTGTGTGTGCATATATGTATCTGAAATTCCATAATTGTAGTAGGTTCAATCCCTGGCCCACATGCCAAAGTGTTCTTGGGCAAGACACTGAACCCCAAGTTGCTTCTGATGGCAAACAGGCACCTTGCATGGCAGCTCTGTTGCCACTGGTGTGTGAATGTGTGTGTAAATGGGTAAATGTGAAACACTGTACAGCTACTTACCTTCTAAGTTAAACCCTACACTTATTCACACATTGTTGTGCAGAGTGATGGGGTCCTCTCACTGATCGTGTTTACAGTCAGGTCCATAAATACTTGGACACTAACACAATTTTCAGCATTTAGGTTGTCTACACCAACACAAGGGTTTTGAAATGAAACAATCAAGATGTGCTGTAAGTGCAAACTTTCAGCTGTAATTTGAGGGTATTTACATCCAAATCCGGTAAATGATGTAGGAATAACAACACATTGTATTCCCTTTTTAAGGGATCAAAAATAATTGAACAAACTAACATAATCATAAATCAAATTGTTTATGGATGTGACTATCAATATTCAGGTGCCCTTTCAGATAGCATGGTGCACTGTTCACATGAATCAGCATTCAGATTACACATTATTGAAGAAAGAATAGTTGAGAATCTTCCATCTGACATTACTTTAGACATAAAATTCTGAGATGCACAGTAAAACAAGCCCATCGGTCTGATATAAAACCTGATTATTATGGATAGGCCAATCACTAGAATGAGTGTTATGAGGAAATCTAAAAGGAAGATAGTTACTTGGGTGGCCTGAGGTCTACAGTAAAAAGCTGCTCCCCTCCTAGTCTTAAATCTTATCTCTGAAATAGCTTCCCTCCAATTCTAAATATGATCTTAAACTTGGATATGAATTGCCTTTAAGTTGTCCAACACCATCTCAGAATCAGTCCTGAAACAAAGTAAAACTGTCCCATGGGGTTTTCATGAAGGTCTGACCATGATTTTGAGCATGGTATTAAAACTAAGATCTGGTGGTGCCTCAAAATGTAGACACATACTCAAGATATATTTACATACAGCGCCATGCATAAGTATTTGCTTCCCTACAGAAATTTTCTGTTTTTGCATATTCCTCGCACTGAAATGTTCCAGATCATCAAACTAATATTCATATTTATTGAATATTAGACAGACATAACCCATCCTTCCTTAATCCTCATTAGGGTCGTGTAGGGCTGGAGTCTATCCCAGCTGACTTAGGATGAAGACAGGGGACACTCTGGACAAGTCACCAGTTTATCACAGGGTTACACAGAGAGATAAACAAGCACACTCACATTCACACCTACAGACAATTTAGAATCATCAATTCACCTCAGCATGTTTTTGGACTGTAGGAGGAAGCTGGAGAACCTGGAGAAAACTCACACAGACACAGGGAGAACATACAAATTCCTGCAGAAAGATCCCAGGCTGGAACGTGAACCATGGATCTTCTAGCTGCAGGGTGACAGTGATAACCACTGATCCACTGTGCAACCCAGAGATAACCCACAAAACACAAATATTTTTTCACAACACTGTACAAAAGTTGAAAAAGTTGTATTTAACCAGCTTAAAAACTTTTTGAATGAAAGTGGAAATCTTGGCAGATTTCAGTCAGGCTTCAGACCACATCACAGCACTGAGACAGCACTGATCAAAGTGTTAAATGACAGGTTGAATACTGATTCTGGTCAAGTATCAGTCTGCTTCTGCTGGATCTGAATGCTCCGTTTGATACTGTAGGTCACAACATCCTGTTGCACAGGCTGGAAAACTGGGTGGGACTTTCTGGAACCGTCCTAAACTGGTTCAGGTCCTATTTAGAAGGTCAGAGTTATTTTGTTACGATTGGCAACTATGAATCTGAATGAGTAGCCATGACATGTAGTGTCCCCCAAGGGTCAATTCTTGGACCTCTTTTGTTCAACTTGTATATGCTCCCTTTGGGTCAAATAATACAGAAATTTAACATTAATTATCACAGTTATGCAGGCGATACACAACTTTATGTGTCTCTGTCATCAGACGACTGCAGCCCAGCAGACTTACTGTGGCAATGTCTGGAGCAAATTAACACCTGGATGAGAGAGAATTTTCTACAATTAAATGAAGATGAAACTCAGATTTTTCTGATTGGTAGCAAAGAGAAGAGGGTCGGCATTTGTACACATCTTGAGACTCGGGTAGCCAAAGTAGCCAACCTTTGCTTTGATTACTGCATTGCACACTCTTAGCATTCTCTCAGTGAACTTCATGAGGTCGTCACCTGAAATGGTTTGCACTTCACAGGCGTGCCTTGTCAAGGTTAATTTGTGGAATTTCTTGCCTTCTTAATGGGGTTGGAACCATCAGTTGTGTTGTACAGAAGTCAGGTTGAATCCATGTTATGGCAAGAACAAATCAGCTAAGTAAAGGGAAATGACAGTCTGTTACTACTTTAAGAACTGAAGGTCAGTCAGTCTGGAAAATCACAAAAACAGTTGCAAAAACCATCAAGCGCTACGACGACACTGGCTGACATGAGGACCGGTCCAGGAAAGGAAGATTAAGAGTCACATCGTCACATCTGCTGCTGAGGATAAGTTCATCCAGTCACCAGCCTCAGAAATCACAAGTTAACAGCAGCTCAGATTAGAGCCCATATAAATGCCACACAGCGTTCTAGTAGCAGACACATCTCTATATCAACTGTTCAGAGGAGACTGACCAATCAGGCCTTTATGGTCAAATAGCTGCTAAGAAACCACTACTAAGGAAAAGCAACCAGCACAGTCACCTGACTAAAACACAATCCAGATGGTCTGGGATAAGATGGACCACAGAGTGAAGGCAAAAGGACCAACAAGTGCTCAGCATCTCTGGAACTCCTTCAAGACTGTTGGAAAACCATTTCAGGTGACTACCTCATGAAGCTCATCCAGAGAATGCCAAGAGTGTGCAAAGCAGTAACCAAAGCAAAGGGTGGCTGCTTTGAAGAATCAAAAATGTCACACTTTTTTGTTTACTACATACTTCCATATATGTTCATTCATAATTTTAATGCCTTTAGTGAGAATCTACAATGTAAACAGTCATGAAAATAAAGAAAAACCATTAAATAAGAAGGTGTGTCCAAACTTTTGACTGGTAGTGTATATAAACAAAATAAAACAGGGTAACAGTTCGGAATTTCATGCAAAATTCAAGATTCAAGATTTTAAAAAAAATAAATCACATCGTTCAATAGTGCAAATATTTTGGGATTTTTCGTCTCCTTTCACCACTGACATCAGTTGAGTGTAACTGTAACAACCGAAAAATCAGTATTTTGCCATTGCAAATACATAGTACAGTACACTGTATGGAACATAACTGTAGCATCCAGCTTACCACCCATTTTATGTGGTGCTGCCACAAAAATGCTGTAAAATCTGCCCATGTTTGCTTGTAGCAACATCTTTATGCTTCGAGGTAGCAACAAATGGAGCACTGCATTCATTCAGGCAGAGAATTTAAGCGGTACTTGTATTGACTGATTCGCTTTCATTAATCCTTCAGAGGTGCTGGCTCATTAACAGCTGCTTTGATGCCTGTCATATTCCTGTAGAAGTACTGCATTGCCATTATAAAGTGAGATTTCTCCCTCTCACGCCGGCCATGACTGCTGCTGGCTTGCCTTTGAGCCTTTAATGTGTTACATTTTTGGCTTGCCGTCTTCCTCAACATCTGACCAGATTAATTAGATTTAAATGTTAATTTTTTTCACTTAATGTCTGAGTAATTTCTTGACTTCAGATTAACATCATTGAAGTATTTATTTGAGACCAATGTAACTTCAAAGAAAAGAGTAAAATGAAGTACTTGTTTGCAGAATGAGATTCAGACGAGATATGTACCAGAAGCAGCTGTATTTGTTTGACTGTATTTTTGTATGATGTGATTATTATTACAGTAAGTTTAAATTTAAAGCACTGACACTTTCACACTGACTTTATCATGACATCTTTAATGAGACCTGTTATCGTTGTTGCTTTTCCTTCTACTATAACTTGAGCAGACATTATGATTGAAGAGAGTTTGAATGTGATTGTTAAACATTTCAGTCATTTATTTATTTATTTGTGCTTCCACCTCAGTCCTGGGTTGTAGTCTAACTCAAATCTGCAGACTTTTCTGCTTGTAGTTTATTTCTCCCACATTCCTTTCCTCTTACAACCCAAAGTCATACAGTTTAGGTGAACTGGAAAGCGACCGCTATTCTGTAATACTCTCGTGAGCTGTCCATGGTGTATAAATGACAGTTTAACAACAGCCACTGTGTACAGCTCATTACTGATGTTGTAAAATGGCTCAACAGCTTCCTCTAGTGGAGATCACAAGATAACACATCAACTGGCTTTGACTTCAGTAACTCATTGTTTTCTCTCTACCCCATATTTTTCTCTGAAGGTTTTGTCTGATAGGTATTTTGCCTGTTTTAGGCTTTCCTTACATAAAGACAAGAGTTTCCTAGAGTGCATGATCCATTGATATCCTTTATTATTTTACCGGGTGTTAGTGGTTGACTTCAAAGTTAAATTTCTTCCTGATGAAGAGCTGAAACTGCCCTCTTTCTGCAGACATCAACATGGCGGGAGAACCGAAGCCAAATCGACCCAAAAGCCTGAAGCGATCTGCAGCTTCCCTTTACAGGTACAACATGCTTGTTGAACTGTGTCACTCAGTCTTTCACTCACATTTCAAAGCAGTTCTTGGAGGATTTGTAGGAATTTATAGGCGTTTTGTGAAAATAATACCCCAAAGAGGTATCAGGCAACTATTTGTTGAAGGTTGTCTAACCTTTGTGGAAGAATTCTCTTTTTACAAGTTTTTGTTGCTGGAGGACATTATTTCACTGTCTGTAAGGTGCATTTGTGTGCCTTGCATGCTTTATTTGTTTCAATGAATATATTTTATGGTTGTAATCAGCTTTAGACTTTACCTTTTATTGAAAAGATGTGGTGAGTCCCAGTATCAACTGCCTAGATCTAAAACCTGCAGCTGTCTGAGTATTTGTGTAGGCAATTTTCATGTTCAACAAAATTAATAATATATTTAAAACTGACTCTTTGGCAGTTTTAATCATGAAAGTTAGAACAGCACTGTTCATATTTAGTTTAAAGCTCAATGCCCTTTGCATATGTAAGGAATAAAAGGTATTTGCTCTTCTGTTGGTGCAGTGAGTTGTTGTGTCATGAGTGTAAAGATGCAGGACAAAAAATCTGAAATAATGAAGAAAAGTTTTAAACAGGAAAGTTCAAAAGTTAAGAGCAAAATGCTCTATAGAAATGCAAAGATAGCCTAATAATTCCCTCCAGATTTGTTATGATTTTCATGCAGCAATACAATCCTTTGTTTGAATTTGATATATTTTTATATAAAATGTAATTGCTAACAGTTTCAGCAGAGTTTCAGGCACTGTGTATTTCTACAAATATATAATATGGTTTGATGTTTTATCCAAAGAGCTGTTTGACTTCATGTCTTACTTGTACCAGACGTCTTATTCTAAAATGTTTGTGCATTTCCACAGCACTTGTAAAATGTGTTAGTTGACATTCATGTACTGTGGATTATTTTTCCAGAATTCTTGTTTGGTTGTTTTGTGACTATTACTGTATGTCTTTTATTCTGTCTCTTGGGGTGAGATGAACTATGTCATGGTTTCTTTGTCTCTCCCATACACTACGTAGTTATTTCACTTTTATGCTTTATTTTAAAATTAATTTAGCAACTTCAAACCCCCAAAAGCTTTTTTCCCCCTTATGTTGGTTAAAATGCATTTCCATGCTCATGCTATGAAAACCACTGCATCACTTTTCTTTTGTGCAGTCATTTTCTATTGTGCTTTTTTCCTCAGTGGCTATGAGTTTGACTACGATTACTACAGAGAAGACTTCTATGACAGGTAAGATGCAGGATAATGCTTGGAGCCAATAAAGCTGTAGCCTGAGTTTGAGCATGTGTGCTTTTGGCTCTTCTGTTCTAGTTATCAGCAGGAATTAATCTTGTTAACCTCTCAGAGGTCCAAAGCAGAACGTTGTTCAAGCTGATTTGAGTCAAACATGCCTCAAACAAGCACTTTCAACAGAGCAAATATGGTTTTACAAGACTTTCTTGGATTACTGTTACATATTGTGAACATGGAAAAAGTTTTGACTGAAGAAAAAGCATAGAGGAAAACTAAACACAATTGTTCTGATGCAAAAAGGTCTGTCAGAGTTCAGGTTAGCAAGATTTGTTCAGACTGCAACAGATTTTTGGCCAGGAATAGAAGAAAAACAGCTGATGGTTACTGATCAGAAACATCAGGTAAATTCAAAATATAATGACATCTTGGGTTTGCAGTCAGTGTGGTATTTTTTAAATCTAAAAACACTGCACGTTTTGGTAAAGTTAAACTGCAAATAATGTGATCATAAGCAACAGAAAGAATTACAAAGAAATACAATAATATAAAAAGACTAATCTAGTTTGTTAACATTCATCAATATATATTTTTTTAATTATTTGTGCTCAGAAGGACTAGTATGTGGAGAACATTAACCTGTTGTCAAGTTTACATTAGTGTTTCCCACAGGTTTGACTGTGTGCCCAAAACTGTTTATATAGTGGTTGAAAAAAAGGTTTTCGGACACCCCATGCATTTGTGAAATACTGTATTAAGAATAACTCTTAGATTTTCAAGTGCAATTTCTTTTAGTATAAAAAAAAAAAAAAAAAAAAAAATATATATATATATATATATATATATATATATATATATATATATATATATATATATATATATATATATATATATATATATAAATAAAAACAAAACAAAAACCCATACAGCATCATCCTCGTGCTTTAGGATAAATCACTGGTCACCTGAATACATGATTGCATCTTGACTCATGATTCCCTTAAACTGAGTATTGCTATCACACCATGGACGATGGAGGCTCAGCTCCATTTCTTCCTTTCAAGAAAAAAAATATTAACAAGAATTAACAATGTTTTTTGTAAAAAATGTGGATATTTTTCACTGAAGCTGCAGTTGAAGTGCATTCAGCCACTGAGGACACTGTGATATCTCTCTGGCATTGGATCAATTTCCATCACGGTCATAAATGACCGGTTGCAATGTTGAACTTAATAACACATTGGAGGAATGACAGAAAAAAACCAGTGTGTGACATGCAGATACTTTATGGACCTGGCAGATGCAGACATTTCAGCTCCCAAACTCTGAAGAGACAGCAGGGTCAAACTCTGGCCATAGCAAAACATACACAATTTTGTCTGATTAGATTATTAAAGCTTTTCTCTTTCTCATTCAAAATGATCAATTTGAGCCTCGTTGGAGAACCTGATCATGTACTTGTTTTCCCTTTAATCTTCAATACTGCTCATTCTGTGGAGATGAAACTCTGAGGTGCTTTTCAGGCCCTGATGTAAGCCTCTTGTTTGTTTGTTTTTTAAATAGCAACTTTAAAATTTCTTGGGCAAGGCCCAACTTCAAGTACTCTGCGTCTCTTAAAACCAATGTGACAGAGCAGCTTCAATAAAGACATTTCACTGACTGCAAATTCATGTTTCACTCTCTGACATATGTCTCAATAACGGAAAGAGACAATAATGTGATGTTTGGTCTCATTTGAAAGCCCTCGTTAGGTTGACAAGAAGTCAGAAATCATATAGTTATTTGAGTACAGTGTAGTGAGACCATCAAAATATCCAAGTCTGGAATAAACTAATGACTGATCCTTGAGGACAGAGGAAATAAATAGTAGCACCACCCTCATTCTGTACAATAAGTCACCGGTCACCCGGACACTTGAATGCCTCTTGACTCATGATTCTCTAAAACTGGTCATAAATGACCGGATATGCAAGGTTGAGCTAAACAACACATTGGAGGAATGACAGTAAAGAAAACCAGTGTGTGACATGCAGATATACTTTATGGACCTGACAGATGCAGACTTTTAGGCTTCCAAACTCTGAAGAGAGAGAACAGGGTCAAACTCTGGCCACAGCCTGTATGAACATACACAGATTCATTGGTATTAAGTCTAAGTGTAACTTTAACGTTTTAAATGTTGAAACACCTCACCTTTATACAATATTGTTTAAGTCAGGTCCTTGATTTGTTCGGTTTGGTTGCTTGGTTGCATTCACTAACATCATGCACTTTTCAGTTACTGTAACATGGAGAACAACTACTTCATATTTATGAAGTGAAGTGCATATCCACTTTATAAATATTAAGAAATACAGTTGAAATATTTCTAAAGTAATATCTTTGAATATTTGTAACTCTTCCTGACAAAAAATTCTTTGTTTTTCATTTTATATTAGGGGCTCTTACATTTTGCTGTGCTGCTATAAAATTACTATGAAATGAGATAAATGTGAATTTCAAATTGAACCTTTGTATTGCCTCTTTATTATTTCATTCTTGAAGACAAAACCTTTCATTTAAGGCTCTGATTTAAAAATTTCTGCAACTACAGTTTATTGTGGTCTAATGAGTATCTTTATGGCATTCATTTTAGTGTAAATAATTATTTCAACAATGTCACAATAAAAAATTGCAAATTATTCTTTCTGTAATCAGGACTATTGTAAATACTGAAATGATCTTCTATCTATGTATACACAGCGGGGTGTTAATGTTGCTCTGTGCTATCTAAAAGGACACTCATGTCATTATAGACTATCTAAGAGAGGATCCCTATCATTCCGTACCACCAAAATGTGGATCTTTAAAATCAATAATATTTGTGAATAAATTTCCACTTTATTTGAAAATAGATTAATTGAGGCAACTAAGATATTATTTAGCATTACACTCACCTTTCTAAAGTGAGTAAGATTTTTGAAAATAATTTAAAGTTTTACATCTACCTGTAGATTGTGTTCAAAACAGACTGAATTATGTTTGGCTTGATGTGATCATCATTTATGAATCTTCCAAGTCATGCTGTATGTTTACTGCCATCAGTGCTGCATGATGAAAGATTTTTCAGTTGTAAAAAATTTAACAAAATGCAACAATTACCTTAAATTAGGACATCCATTTATTTAATCTTTTTAGGTTTTAGAAAATGAAATGAAAGTATTGCAACTTACCTTACACCTTTTTTGCTTGAAGGAAAACATAAACTTTAATGATGATAGGGTAAATGTTGTTCTTACACAGTACCTCTTCAATATACTGACCTATATAACTATTATGTCTTTATATACTGATAGAAGGATTCACAAATAAAATAAATATTTAGGTAGATAAATATCTAATGAAGGAAAAAATCCTGGAAATGCTACTCAGTGCAGCCAGACCAGACGTAGACACATGAAGAGTTACACTTCAGTGGATGTGACTTGAACTAGCAATACAATGAAGGAGAATCCACATTTACCTTGTGTCAAAGTGGACAAGTGGTTGTCCATTGCATAAAAGCTGTAAGCATCATGGCTGATGTCAGTTTGAGAAAATTACTACTGTTTACAGACGGCTATATGGAGTCAAAGCTACAGCTGCCTAGTTCCTCTTATTGACATCAGTCATGGTGTTAATAGCTGCTTCTTTGATAATCCCATATCAACAGCCTGTTTGATCCACCTGCCCATGAATGATGAATCAGTGCAGCCAGACCAGATGTAGACACATGAAGAGTTACACTTCAGTGGATGTGACTTGAACTAGCAATACAATGAAGGAGAATCCACATTTACCTTGTGTCAAAGTGGACAAGTGGTTGTCCATTGCATAAAAGCTGTAAGCATCATGGCTGATGTCAGTTTGAGAAAATTACTACTGTTTACAGACGGCTATATGGAGTCAAAGCTACAGCTGCCTAGTTCCTCTTATTGACATCAGCCATGGTGTTAATAGCTGCTTCTTTGATAATCCCATATCAACAGCCTGTTTGATCCACCTGCCCATGAATGATGAATCAGTGCAGCCAGACCAGATGTAGACACATGAAGAGTTACACTTCAGTGGATGTGACTTGAACTAGCAATACAATGAAGGAGAATCCACATTTACCTTGTGTCAAAGTGGACAAGTGGTTGTCCATTGCATAAAAGCTGTAAGCATCATGGTTGATGTCAGATTGAGAAAATTACTACTGTTTACAGACAGTGATGTGGAGTCGTAGTTACAGCTGCTTATTTCCTCTCATTGACATCAGCCATGGTGTTAATAGCTGCTTCTTTGATAATTCCATATCACAACAGCCTGTTTGATTGACTCTGAAGTATGGGCCAACACAACTTTATCATAACTATGGGTAAATATATTATGGCACATCATGTTTAATGTTTTTCTACATATTAATACATTTGCTGCTCCTTCGTTTTTAGAAGGGTGAATGGAGAAATCACTTTAAATTATAAATTCAGGGGTGGTTTAAATATAAGGTTTCTGAAGCTGATGTTTTCTTCCTTTAAAAGCCTACAGAGAGGCATCAAATGCAATCGATCCAACGTAAAATCTCATTTTAGAAAATGTAACCGTTATCAATTGTGGGCTATAGGACAAAAAAATAACAGGTTACTCTTTCACAAACATCTGGAAAAGGGATATAAAGTAAAAAATTATGGCTATTGTGACAATTACTGTTATTAGCCAAATTACAAAATATAATGAATTAAAATTGCATGGCTTCAACTCTAACAAAGAATAAGTACTGCGTTTGTACACCGGCTTTAAATACTACTACAATCACTGAGGTGAATCTATTCCTAGTACACTCCTAACATTTCAGTGTAATTTTACTGTGCCATTCCTCTGTTCTCTGATTAGTACCACATCTTCAGCATCACCTCAGACAGAGAAGAATAAAAAACAAACGAGCATGCAAGATGTTTTTAACTTTAAAACTTGGTTTCAGAAATTCAATGTATATACACTTTACAATAGCATACAGTCTGACAGATACCAGAGATGTCTTACAACATTTTAAATACATCTTCGGTACAAATAGCAATTCTTGCAAGTAAAGTGGCTTAATGGATATTGGAAAAAAAAATTAAAATCAACACGACTGTTGTTTTTCAGCAGAAAAATGTCATGATTAAAACTAAATTCAGGACTTTTCCCACAAAGCAAGCTGTATTCTCTGCATGCTAAGTTTAACAGTTCAGTGACATTGTGCTAAACTAAACATAGATATTTGTAAGAAAAAAAATAAAACACTCCATCTGATGTAAAGTTAAATCTTCATTAATACATTTAAAAAGTGACATGTTTTGCAATCAAATGCCTTCTGAAATCAAAAGTGCAAAAGACTTTCCATTAAGGATTTTTTTAACATGAAGCTGCATGTATTGTACAACATTCAGTGTCCAACAAACTGGTAATGCACATAAAGAGGAGCAAGATGAAAAGTAATATCTCCCACTGATCTTTCAGAAAAATCCACGACTGATAACTTTACACAATCACACAACCCATCGAGGAGTCGAGTGCACCCAGTGCTACATTACACACTCAGTGAGGCTTGCATACTAAAAGATGGCAGTCAGGATGGACGGAGGACACGGAGGACATGGAGGACACGGAGGACAGGGAGGACAAGGAGGACAAGGAGGACAGAGAGGACAGGGAGGACAGGGAGGACAAGGAGGACAGAGAGGACAGGGAGGACAGGGAGGTCACGGAGGACAGGGAGGACAAGGAGGTCACAGAGGACAGGGAGGACAAGGAGGACAGGGAGGACAAGGAGGTCACAGAGGACAGGGAGGACAGGGAGGACAAGGAGGACAGAGAGGACAGGGAGGTCACGGAGGACAGGGAGGACAAGGAGGTCACAGAGGACAGGGAGGACAAGGAGGACAGGGAGGACAAGGAGGTCACAGAGGACAGGGAGGACAAGGAGGACAGGGAGGACAGGGAGGTCATGGAGGACAGTGAGGTCACGGAGGACAGGGAGGTCACGGAGGACAGGGAGGACAGGGAGGTCATGGAGGACAGGGAGGACAAGGAGGACAGGGAGGACAAGGAGGACAGGGAGGACAGGGAGGTCATGGAGGACAGTGAGGTCATGGAGGACAGTGAGGTCACGGAGGACAGGGAGGTCACGGAGGACAGGGAGGACAAGGAGGACAGAGAGGACAGGGAGGACAGGGAGGTCATGGAGGACAGGGAGGTCATGGAGGACAGTGAGGTCACGGAGGACAGGGAGGACAAGGAGGACAGAGAGGACAGGGAGGACAGGGAGGTCACGGAGGACAGGGAGGACAAGGAGGTCACAGAGGACAGGGAGGACAGGGAGGACAAGGAGGACAGAGAGGACAGGGAGGACAGGGAGGTCATGGAGGACAGGGAGGGGAGCTATCATGGTGGGACCTCAAGTCTGAACAACAGGTATGAACCACCATCCCTCATCTTTTTGTTCTAGATGAAGACAGAACATGGAATTTGGAAAGACACTTGAGCATTCGTCCCATGTATAATTTGCCTTCATAGTCTGGACATGTGCTCTCGTGACATTATGTCCGAGTAAACACCATTGTGTCCTTTAACAATTTCACTTGAATGAAAACAAATTCTAATTTTTGAAGAGCTACTAACTTCTGGTGAGAAAAGGAAGAAACATGGGCTAGCCAGCACTGAACAGAACCTGTGCTTGGTTCACAGCAGGGATTGTTTGGGCAGAGCAGGATTCACCAGGTCAGTTTACACATGGGCAGGGATACAACTCATTGGAGTCACACTACACAGACTGAACACTGAAGGTGACAGCATAGGAGATGCCGTAGGGAGGAACTTGTGAGCAGAGGAATCATAAGATAATCAACTATAACATAAAATTCACCTTCAAACAAGAACTGAAAAGAAAAGCTCAATGATGCCTGCCACATTGTCACAGAGATCAAGTTAGCTCTCGAGGGTCTGCTTTCTGACCAAAAACAGGCCAAAGAGGTTTTTTTTTGCTTTACCTCCTGTGTTTAGGCCTGTAAATTTGCCAACACAACATCTACACTTTTGCCTGCTATGTGTCTCATTATCAAATAAATTAAGTTGAAACAACAGAGGAGGAAAATGTGAATTTTGGCTTGAGTCCAGCCTGCAATTGAGCAACAACACATTCATATAGTTACCATTCTTGAAAAACGATACCTTAGACTGTGCTGAGCAAAAAGAGAGAACAAATGTTTAAAAGTACTCAGTAAAAATGTATGAAACAGAGAGGTAGAGGGGCATTTGGTGAAGCTGACAGAAACAGTATGTTGCTGGTTCCAGATATGGATGGTTTGGAGTCTGGCTTTTTATACGTTTTTTACACCTTCACCCAGCTGTTAAATGTCTCGGGCCAATTTTTCCAGCGTACCAAAACCTCACAGTGCAGGTCCTGCCACCATACAGAGCCTCTCGGGAGTATTGTAATGAAATATTTTTTGGATACGATGTGCTATAAGTAAAAGATGATATAATTATGGTAAATGCTATTAGACTCATCAGTCTAATAGCAGTAAAACCAGAGGTAAAACATATGTATAAAATACATAATGGTATAATTTGCATGAAATCTATCATAAAATAATGAGGGTAAGATGTGGAGCAAAAAGTCTGAACATATCTGGGCATGTTCTCTGTAAAAGATGACCTAATGATCACTTAATGGGTATGTCTTCTGTAAAGTGAGATCTAGGGTGAAATATGATAACCTGACATCATGATCTGACCAACAGATTTAGAAAAGTATAATGGTGTCAGAACTGCCACTCCTATTATACGTCCTATAGGCGTAGAAAAATGACCAACACTCACAGCATATAAGACGATGCACAGCTCAGTATCTTCTGTTCTTCTTGGGGTGTCATCACTGCTAAGAATTACTCCTGGATTTTTTTTGTCGATGAATAAATCCTGCTGCCCCCCGAATGCTGACTTCTCTTGGTGACTTTTTGAAGACTTAATTTACACTTCAGTATCAGGGGTTGAGGAGCTTGGAGGAAACCCTGTGGACCACCTGTGTTCTGGAATATTTTAGTTGCATTTATGGCTGACACACATAGTCCTCAAGTGAAGCCAGAGTTGCTAAAACAAGTCACCAGCAATCTCTTTGACTGTCCCAACGACGAGGCGCTGGTGCACTGCATTAGTGGGGACTGTTGCATGGGAGCGGGCATAGCGGTGCTGTTTAAACAGAAGTTTGAAGATGTTTCCGAGCTACTGAAACAGAGTGAGTGAGAAAGGTACGCCGTATTCACCTTCCCTGCCCCTCGAAGAGTTTGGGTTGTTCAAATTCTGTACATGTGTCTCGTACAGGGAAGGCGTCTGGTCAATGTGCTGTGCTACTGAGAGAAAGCAGTTTCATCTGCTATCTAGTATATGCCAACTGCACCCGCTTTGATCTGTCGTGCTTCTTATCTGACTATGTTGGGTTGTGTGACCAAAACCTCTATAAACACGTCTCTTGTTCCAGGTTACAAAACAAAGAGCCTTTCATAAACCCACATACAGCAGTCTACTACACAGCATTAAGGATATGAGGTCACATTGTACACAAGCTGTCAATGCCTCGGTATGTGAACGATGTAGTATCCCTTGTATCATAGTATCTGTGGTGATAACGGCTGACTCCCTCTCCTCTCTTGCTGTGTGTTTTCACAGTATTGTCTGTGGCTTGGATCAACTGGAGTGGACCAAGGTAGCCAAGATATTGGAACAGGTCTTTATGGGCACTGGCATTACAATCACAATATACAGCCTTCCTTGGACAGCAGCATCTTTGAACTAACTCCCAAGCAGATAGTCCAAATGCTGCCTGCGTATGAAACAAATATTGTCTACATATCTACAATAAATAGATCTACAACTATAACACTGTATGAACTGTCTTCATAGTGTTCCAGGTCAGCTATTGCTCACTGAAGCAGCAGGGTGAGTCTGCTGGTTTTGTTCACCATATCCTTTACTAGCCCCACATTTGTGATACATGTATGATATATACATAATATATTATTGGAGGCAGAGCCGGCATATGTCCTCACACCTTTCATTTGTTTATATGTGAGGGTGGATTATGCAGCTTTTTCATGATGCGTCTATCAGACCCGTTGTTCGCAGGTTTCTCTGAAGTTTTTGGAAAAAAAACAGGAAATGCACACTTTTTAAATAAAGATTAATTATTTCTCATTCTAGATTTTTATTGACAAACAATAAAAGCTGCTGCTGCTGCCGCTGATGGTGCTGCTGATGCTGGGGCTACTGCTGGTGCTGCCGGGTATCCGGGAGGAGCTGGCTCAGAATGGGCTGCAAAGAGGGTCGGTATGCTAGGTTCTGGAGAGCTGTCGAGCTCCATGAAATCCTCCTCCTCCGAGTCAGCAGAACCAAAGAGCCTTCTGGGACACGGGTACCACGCTGGCTGCATAGCGATCAGTGTGAGATGTTTTTGGGGCTGCTGTTGCTGCTGGTTGGCCACGCTCATGTTGATCAGTAGGCAGGTTTGATTAGTCTCTATGATCATCAGTTCAACTGACCATCTTTATAACATGTAGGGGTGGGCGGTGATGATGTAATGACTGGAAAAAGAGGTGTGGCTGAGAAGTAGAGGGCGTGATCTTAGAATGATAAAGTATTTTTTTGACAGAGTATCCCTCCAACTCTGACAGTTAGAGAAGAGAGTGGTGATCTTTCCTGAGGACTTCTCCATCCATTCAATCCACGCACCCATCAGCAAGACCAGTATGGAATACCCCACAGTCAGCATTATCACTCTCCAAAACAAAGAACTCTGCAGGTTTCTTCTTCCCCATTGATCGGAGGGTGGCTCTAAAGTACCATCTACCAGACCCCACTACTTTGGATTGCCATACCGCGCTGAAGACCGCTTGTTCCAGGAGCACCTCTGTACAAATGGGGAGGTTTTCCAACCTCGGCTGTTTAAAGGGTACAGGCTCGGCTATATTTTCCTGAAAAGTCTCTTGGAGATGCTGCTGCATGATCATCTTCAGCACGCTCCAGTCGTTGGATGTCATCGTGACTGAGACGGCTAGAGGCCTCGACGTTTCACCCTCCTCCAGCTGATAGAAGCAGAGCTCCCCCGTCTTGTACTTGAAAACGTAGTCCCAGGATCCAGGCATTCCGTGGGGTTTGAGAGGCCGTTCCCCCCCACAGACTCAGCCGGGGGTACCTGGGTCCGCTGGAGGTTCACATGGTTCTCCTAGGGCCTCATAGAATCGAGGGCATCTTACGGAAGATGGTGATGGGTGTCTCGCTGATGACCGCCGGCTCTGGACGTGGCAGGGCCCCAGATTTGCCGCTGCTCGCTCAGGGAACCGCATACCCCAGGACATTCAACATTTTCTGAGCCATGGTGAGTTCTATTCAACGTTGTGGCCAATGGACAGGCCTACTGCCTTTTTATATATGAAGAAGCCCCCGTACTTCTCTTCTCATTGGTTTTCATTCACCTTTCCCCTCACACCTCACTGGACGAGCACGGGAATTTTATTATTACTGTTTTATAAATCTTTTTTTTTTTTGAAATGATCATTTCCGGAATTTTAAAATTTGTCATTTCCTTTTTTAAAAATAAAAAAACTACAAATATGGCAGATGGAGTGTGGCTAAGGGAGGGACTCTATGATGTGGCAGTCTCTGATTGGATCCCATAGGACAAAGTCCAAATTTATTTAAAAAAAAAAAAAACTACAAATATGGCGGATTGTGTGGCTAAGGGAGGGACTCTATGATGTGGCAGTCTCTCATTGGACCCCATAGGACAAAGTCCCGCCCTCTCGTGACGTGACAGCTTCTGATTGGGACCTGTCAAACTTTGATGAGAAGTGTCCAATATACTCTCTTTAGTGATTTCATTGATAGCTTTCACCAAGTAGGTCAATATTGTTGTGCTTGTGTACCTGTCACATTTTTCCACTTGTAGTCCAGTGTAGAGTGCTTTCGTCATGTTGACATCTGTATAGTGTCTTAGCTTGCATGAATTCTGTTACCGTGCCACTGGTGCATTGATCTATGTAACTCTTTAAGTCTCTCCTAGCTTGATATAACCAAGTCCTGGTCAGCCCAAGTCTCTGCATTCTGTCTGTAGTTAGAATTTGTTTGATTTTGTGTTAGCATTAGCTTAGCTTGCTGCCTAGTCTCAGCTTCCATAGCTGTTTCCTGCTCTTGTATTCCTTAGCTTATTAGCATAGCCTGCACTCCAGTCTAGACTCACACTACCCTTTGTGACATCAGTTCCTCGTTATTTTCTGTATTATATTTCTTGTAATAAATTATTTTTTGTATCCGCTTGTCTGTTGTGTCTTGCTGTCTGCCCCTGAGTCTCTAACCCACCCTGTGACAGATTATAAACATAAAGCTTATTTTTAATATTTGATACAGATCCAGGGCTGGAAACCCATGGACTTTACAAACTACAGTGTGTCCTCCCTTTAGATGCTTTTCCAGGCCTTTAAAGCAGCAGCCTTCATGTGCTGCTTGTTTCTGGGTTTTTCTGTCTCAAGATCTGCCTTCAATAAGTGAAAAAAAAAAAAAAAAACTCAGTTGGGTATTGGCCATTTAAGAATGCTTCATTTCTTTCTTTAACTAACTCTTGGATTGCTTTCACAGCACGTTTTGTGTCATTGTCCACCTGTACTGTGAATTACTATCTTATCAGCATTTTATTGAATCTGGGCACAAAATATCACTCTGTTTTTAGCCTGCTACTTCTGTCAGCAGTCACATCATCAATAAATACCAATGAGTCAGTTCCACTGTCAGCTGTACATGCCCAAACGATGACACTGGCTTCACCGTGTTTGACAGATGTATTATGAGCCCTTTCTTTCCTTCACCATCATTTCTTGTCCTATCATTCTGGAGCAAATTAATCTGGGAAGCTGCAGATATATTAGTTTTCAAAATATCTTCATTGTGCTGATGAAAACAAACAAAACAAAAAAACGCAGCAGTGCATTTCTTCCAAAATGTACTTGTCGTAACAGGTTCGAAGAAATGTAAATATTAATCATTTTTGAAAATCACTTTTTATTGGTGAATGAATGATGACTTTTGTTTCACTTACTTCTCCTTAGCTCCCTCCTGTTACCCCTTCTCTTAGTCCTCTCCTTAATTCTCATATCCTGCGCCTTTGTTCTTTCACCTTCTCTTATTTTCTTTCCTCCCTCTTTGCTTCTCAGATTTTCCCAAATTTTCCTTGTCCTATCCATGTTTCACACCTATTCAACCCTCCCCTTCTTTTTTTTCTTTTCTCTGATTCTCCTCCCTTCCCCTGCCCTCCTCTCAGGTTGTTTGAGTATCATGGCAGGGTATCTCCAGTCCCTCTTGTGGTACCAGTCAAACGCCAACGAGTGGCGATGCCTCGGGTACGACGGGTCAAATCTCTGCCAGTCAAACTGTTGGGACGTAATTCCTCTGTCCTCCCCACCAGCAACAGGAACAAAGAGAAATGTGAGTTTCAACTTGTCTAGTTGTAAAGATTTACTGAATGGAGTTTGTATTGTTGTATCATGCATGCAGTAATGATCAGCACATAAGGGTTTACAAGAAACAATAGAAAATAAAGAATATGATGTACACAGTGCCAGAGCGCTACAACATGTGAATATCTGCAAAGTACACTGTAAAATATTCCTAAAACAGAAAAGCAAAATCAAATCAGCAGATTTTCTTTGTCACCAAATTGAATAATAACAGGATTATTATTGTAGGTGATTTTAATATACACGTGGACAATAAATCAGATTCTTTTACTTTGGATTTTTTAAACTTAATTAACTGTATGAATTTTAACCAACATGTTACACAGCCCACCCACAACAGAGGACATGTATTAGACCTGGTTATAACCCATGGCCTATCAATACAGGTTTCCTCTGTTGTGGATATGGGTTTATCGGATCATTTTTGTGTCTTTTTTAAGGTAGACAGTGTTAAGCAACAGGAAATTCAATGCTATCTTACATCTAAAGTGGCTGCTAGTTTTATTGATATTTTACGTGATATTCCTTTAGAGATTTTACCCTCTTCCTGTGATTTTATTGTTGACAATTTTAACAGTAAACTCAAGTCAGCACTTGACATGGTGGCACCAGTTAAACTTAAAAAGATCAAAACAAACTCAAAACCTCCCTGGAGAAACAGCGACATAATAAAACTGAAGAGAAACTGCAGAATAGCAGAAAGAAAATGTCAGAAAAACAAACTAACAATTCATTTTCAAAATTTTCAGGAACAGCTGACCACTTACAACAAAGCAGTTAAAATTGCAAGAAGACAACATTTTTCAAAATTAATCAGTGATAATCACAAAAATCCAAGAATCCTTTTTTCGACCATTGACCACTTGATTAACCCCGTTTTTAACCAACCTCCAGAACCAAACCTTTCTTGTGAAGATCTTGCTGTCCATGTCACAAATACAACAGACACTGTTAGATGAAATCTTTTATATTGTCAGTCTATGCATTTCAGTTCCTCAGAATCTCTCCCTTTAAATGATAAAACACGGAGAGGTTTGGTCCTGGTGGATGCTGAAATGCTTGAGAAAGTTGTCTCCCAGTTAAGTCCAGCAACCTGCCCTTTAGACCCCATTCCAACATCACTTTTTAAAGACGTTTATAGCTTTTTAAAAAACGATCTGCTGACCATTATAAATCATTCCCTACAAACTGGTGTTTTCACCACCGCTTTTAAGACAGCCATAGTTAAGCCACTCTTGAAGAACAACAATTTGGATGCATCATTAGCAGAGAACTATCAACCTGTTTCAAACCTGCCATTTTTAAGTAAGATTTTAGAAAAAAATGTTTTGAACCAATTAAATGATTTTATGACCTCAGCAAACACTGCTGAAATGTATTGATCTGGTTTTAGGAAATATCACAGCACAGAAACAGCATTAGTGAAAATTGTCAATGACATAAGGCTAAACATGGACACAAAAATGCCATCTGTTCTAGTGCTATTAGATTTGAGTGCAGAATTTGATACAGTAGATCACACCATTCTCTAAACAGACTCTAATTCAACTGGCACTTCTGGTACTGTTTTTAACTGGTTTAAATCATATCTCACAGACAGGAAATTCTATGTCAGCATGGGTGAACACACATCAAGTTTTTATCAGATGAAATGCGATGTTCCCCAGGGGTCAATTTTAGGCCCAACCCTTTTTAACTTATAAATGTTACCACTTGGAAATGTCATCAGGAGACACGACATCAACTTTCACAGCTACGCAGTTGAAACACAACTTTACATCGCCGTGTCTCCTGATGACACAGGACCACTTGATGTCCTTTTTAACTGTATTTCAGACATTAAATCCTGAATGACAGACAACTTTCTTCAACTCAACCAGTACAAAACTCAGGTTTTAATTATTGATACAGGGGAACAGAGAGAGAAACTGGCTAGCAAACTATAAGCATTTTCTTTTAGCCCATGCCAAAAAGCCAAAAATCTTGGTGTAATATTTGACACAGAACTGAATTTTGAAGCTCATATAAAAGACGTCACAAGAAAGGCATGTTATCATTTAAAGAACATTGCCAGAGTACGCCAGTGTCTCTCTCAGGCCAATGCAGAGACACTCATTCATGCTTTCATTACCTGCAGGATTGATTACTGCAATGCTCTTCTTTCTGGTCTCCCTAAAAAGAGTACATTCCAACTACAATTACTCCAAAACCCAGCTGCTTGAATGCTGACAAAGACCAGAAAGAGAGCTCACATTACACTGATTTTAAAGTCTTTGCATTGGCTGCCTGTGCCATTTAGAACTGATTTTAAAATTATTGTATTAGTTTATAAAGCTCTTAATGGTCTTGCTCCTCTGTATTTATATAACTTGCTTTTACTGTATAAACCCAGTAGAGCCCTCAGGTCTTCCAGAAGTGGCCTTTTAACAGAACCCAAAGTCAGAACTAAAACATACGGTGAAGCATCTTTTTATTACTATGCCCCTTGACTATGGAATAGCCTGCCTGGAGATCTGAGGGTGACTTGTAATATTAATACTTTTAAAAGCAAACTTAAGACCTACCTTTTTAGTCTGGCTTTTAACTACATTTTTAACTTCATCTATTTTAGGTATTTTTATTCCATTATATTTATCTTATTGTTTTTAATTTGTTCAATTTAATTTGTTTTTGTTTTAAATGAAAAAAGGGGGAGGGGGGCAGTAGTGGTGCAACGGTTAAGTCTCTGGACTACTGATCAGAAGGTCAGAGGTTCAAGCCCCAATGTGGCCACTGTTGGGCCCTTGAGCAAGGCCCTTAACCCTTCCTGCTCCAGGGGGCGCTGTACCACGGCTGACCTGTCGCTCTCCCCCAATTGGGGAGCTATGCGAAAATCAGAATTTCCCCTTGTGGGATTAATAAGGGATAATAAAATAAAAAATAAAATAAATTTTAAAAAAGGGGGGGTTTGGGTGGCGTGTTTTTATCTCTGAGTGTAAAGCACTTTGTGTTACATTTTTCTGTATGAAAAGTGCTATAGAAATAAAGCTATTATTATTATTATTATTATTATTATTATTATTATTATTATTATTATTATTATTATTATTATTATTATTATTATTAAGTGCTGGCAAAAGCATTTCTTGTATAATTCTAGAGAAAGCCAAGTCAAGTTAAATTGTTTGTTTTGCTTTTTGTTCACTTTTTGAAACAGTTAGCAAGCTTAAACACATTCTGATAATTCATATATATGTGATGACAGATATATAAATTTAAAATCTAAGAAGATAACATTGGTATGTAAATGTGCACCAAAGATGGTGATTTTGATAGAAGTATGTCATATTTAATAAGCTATATGAACGATTTAGTTGATTTTAACAATACCATTCACTGTTACAAGTAGCAATTACATTAGTAGCCGCTCAGATAAAATTGTTAGAATTGATTATGTTAATTTTTGATGTCTTGTTTTATTAGATTAGTGTTTCTTTTTACCGACAAATTAATAAGGACGGTTTTTACTTTGCTGACATGTTTTGACTGCTGTTTGCAGTCTTCTTCAGAAGGATCATCTGACATGTTGATGGCATGTCTTTTTATCAGTCTGAACACTCTGTGAACAGGCCAGCATCATAACTGAAGACCAGAACAGACTGGAGGAGGACAAACACATAAAAAAGTCACTCACACACTGACAATATCCAAAATGTATCATTAACAAAGGGAAACGGCAAGTCAAGAACAAAGAGAAGAAACAAAAAGAAAGGAAAACAAAACACACACCGTACAAAAAGATCAGACAAAATCACCATACCATACATCGGAGGGATAACAGACCCCATACAATGAGTAATGCAAAACCACAACAGCAACACAGCAGTAAAACCACACACAAAACTCCGACGGTTACTCGTACACCGCAAAGACAAAATAGAACCAGACAAAAAATGTAACGTCATTTATGAAACACCATAGAAATCTTGTGAAAAAACACACATAGGAGAAACAGGAAGATCATTCAACACAAGGAAAAAGGAACATCAGAAAGAGTGTGAAAAAGAAATAGCTGGATAACTCACAAGAACACAAAAAGGAAAAGCCGAACAATGAAACTTGAAATTAGCCATCACAGACCCCTGCAAAAGGAACAACTGCATTATGGGCTGGGACAAGAGCAGCATTATAACATCGAAGGCCAACAAACATAAATGGTGGATCAAGGAAGCCATTGAGATCAGAAAGTGAGTTAACGGCTCCATGAACCGGGACAAGGGCTTACACCCTCTTGCACACCTGGGACTACCTCCTCTAGAGACCATTGGATGGCCGGGCATGTGACCAGCCTGACAGATGCTGACAGATCTGTCAGGCTGGTCACCTGATTAAAAGCCATATCATCAACACGTCAGGTGACGCTTCTGAGGACTGCAGATTACAGTCGAAACATGTCAACAAGGTAAAAACCACCCATACTAATTTGTCAGTAAAAAGAAACGCTAATCTAAAGTTGTTAGAAACTGAATGTAAATAGTGCGTATTTGTATACATTTTATATCAACATAATCATCCTATTGGTAGATGTTCCATTTTGTGATGTAAACCATCATCATGCCGTCAAATCTTTCTGTCTGTGTGGTTCCCTTCCTCTTCTCAAAATTCTTCTCTCATAATTTTCTGAGTCACACCAACTCCACCCTTCTGACCCAAATCTTCCCTTCATCTATCTTTCAAGTCCTGTGTTTACATGTCAACAGAAGGTTCAAACATTAGGGTGACTGTTGTCACTTTATTTCTGCATTTTGCTCATTAATCATTCAGTTCAAATCGTGTTTCGACTGTGGATCTGAGGAGATATGCTGACGCCCCGTCAGCTCCTTTCACATTTGACTTGGACCTCAAACTCTCTTTCCCAGCAGCAGGTTTTTTGTTTTTGTTCTTTCTTTTTTTTCTGCTGAGTTGCTCACAAGGCAGTTTTCAAGTCACTGATTTAAATATATTTCTGTGTACTCATCAAATTTGCATTTCCAATGGTTTGGTAAAGTATTATCAAAATGAAACAAACACAAGTTTTTTTCTGAGTCACTCACTTTTTTGGAAAGCTCACAACAAAGAGTTGACAGTTTGTGCTTTCTCCTGTAAACTGTCACCATGTAACCAAAAGCCCTGCCAAATGTCAAGACAGTTGTGTCAAGATGAGACTAAAGTGTAGATCTTCAGCTTTAAAGGCAATAATTTTGCATTGCATGACAGGATTACAGTCATTTTTAAGTTCGTCCTTTTTCACTCTAAGTAATTAGGCATTTAAGTGATTAGCAGTTTAATGGTCAGGTGTGATGTATTTACAGCCTCACTGTTTTGCATTAGCGGCGAGCTCCATCCATTTCAGCTTCTTGCGCTCATAGGCCTTCTCTAATGAGCTCTTCCAGGGCACTGTGAGCTCAGTGATGTAGAGGTGTCTAATTGAAGCTGACCACAGCACTAGGTCTGGTGACAGATTGGTGGATGAAATCTCAGGTGGGAAGCAAAGCTTTTGGTCCAGATCTACCAGCATCCTCCAATTGTAAGCCCCTCTGGACTGCCCAGGATCTGGGACTGCCCAGGATCTGGGCAGTCCCAGATCCTGGGCCTGCTTGAGAGGACCCTCACCCTCCAAGACAAGTGTTTCTTGCCATCGGGTCGATGTGGATGGAAGGGCGTTAACACTTATCCACTGCATTTCCAGTACTAGTGCCAGGCACAGGTGTAATGACCTTGAGTGAGGCTGGTCTTGCAGCCCAGAAAGGCAAAGGAACAACAAAGGAGAAAGCAATAAAATAAATGGCAAAGATAAGTTGATTAGGAATGTACTTGTAATATGTTTTAAACAAACGTAACCCAGAGGAAAGCAAAATCCAAGAAGAGATCTCATTGTTGTCTCTTTTATTTCTCCTAGACACAAGTGACATATTATTGATACTAAGGTGAGACCAAAGGCTTTTTCTCCTGCTTCTCAAATTCGACTCGGGAGAAACATCCATCCATCCATCCATTATCTATACACCGCTTAATCCTCACTAGGGTCATGGGGGGGCTGGAGTCTATCCCAGCTGACTCAGGTGAAGGCAGGGGACACCCTAGACAGGTCACCAGTCTGTCACAGGGCTACATACAGAGACAAACAATCACTCTCACATTCACACCTACGGGCAATTTAGAATAATCAATTAACCTCAGCATATTTTTGGACTGTGGGAGGAAGCCGGAGTACCCGGAGAAAACCCACGCATGCACAGGGAGAACATGCAAACTCCATGCAGAAAGATCCCGGGAAAGCCGGGACGTGAACCAGGGACCTTCTTGCTGCAAGGTGAAAGTGCTAACCACTACGCCACTGTGCAGCCTCGGGAGAAACAGTCACACATAATCTCATGTTGGATCAAAACAAGGGCTCTCTATATGATCTCAAATAAGTCTAATTTCAGCCTCTTGAACGTGAGACCATGAGATCATAGAAAGAGCTCAAAGAAAACTCAGCTATGGCTCCCAAGATCTCATTATTCTTCTCATATATGTCTCACTTTTCTCTTAGTGACCTCAGGAGAAAGAGCTCATCTGTGTCTTATTCTGATAAAAAGGAGAGATATTAAATAAGTCTAACTTAAATCTTCAGAACATGGATCAGAAGCTCCATAAAATCTCATAAATCAAATTTTGAGTTACTTGTACTAGAGTATTTTCATTTTAGAGGGCTAGTTTTATACTACTACATTTCAAATTCTGTATTGTACTTATTATATTACTGAACCCTGTAACTGAGAAGAAAACAAGACAGAAAATAATTCACCTTTAAATTCCATGTTTTCCAGTTTATTAATAAAATAATAACAGCCAGCATAACTACATTACCAACCACTTCCTCATGATTTGTGACATAAGTAGTTTGGGACCCAGTGGTCCAGTATTCAAGTTGTACAAGTGTGGTTAAGAAACTTGAATCCTCAGTGCACATACAGTGAGAATGGACTATATTTCAAGTAATTTGTTCAATGTTTACAATTGCAATCAGATTCCATTCTTAATCTTTCTCCAGAGTATTGGGAAAATGTGCTGCGAAGACAATGCCTAACATAGATGACAAATCTAGGAAAACAACTTTGCCTAGAATATGCTCAACTGGAACAACAGTCACATTGACAGGGACTTCCAGAAGCCGTGCAATATGAAAGCATGTACCACTTGTCACAGGGTCCCGCAACAAATGGAAACGTGCACTTCTGAATCCAGTGACAATGGCTAGTTTAGAGTTGCGACCAAGTTCCTCACTGGTCAAAAAGAATTCTATTTGGCCATACTTTGTTTCCTCCCCATTCAAAAACACAACAGTGAAGTTGTTTGTGGAAACTTTATTGTGGAAGTAAGCTGGGCTTTTCCAACTTGAGCTCTGTTAAATGACCTAAGTTATTCTGAATGGGATGTCCAGCATATTTCTGCAATGCAGATGATTTCCTTCAAGCTGATGATGAGTCCACGCTCCAATTAAAGTTTCCTTTGAGATTTTGTTGCTTTCTGAACAGAAACTGTAATCATTTGACATTCTTGCATAGAATTCCGCTATGGCAAATTTTGGTTTTACAGTTTTTGCAACTGAAGGCAGAGACTGTACTAGCTTTACAGCATTAATCATCTGCAGTGGTATGTTTTGTGTGCCATGAATAAGCCGCAACAAATAACCATTTTTGTCTTCAAAATGAAAACAGGAATGAGTCCATAATGGTCCAAGGGCTCTGACGCTGTCTGCCAACTGTACTAGTAGATGCACATTTGCAGTTTCATACCGCTGGCCATAAAGATGACCTATCTGGGAACAGAAGTTCCAGAGTAGCTTTTCTGCATGGTCAATCTGTTCTCTGGTTATTGATTCCATTAGGAGTATGAAAATAGCTTCACTAAGGAGAAGAAAGTGGTTGCAATATATTGCTTCAAGAATGCCATGGAAAACAACTGGTCCAAAAAGTAGTAAGAGAGAACGGTATTCCGATGCTTTGAAATACATTCTATGTGAAGACACTGAATGAGGATGGCGTGTCACAGTAGATGGGGGATGGATTTCACTCAAGCATTTGTCAATTTCCCTTGATTCTTTGGCCATGCTGAAAGGCTGATGAGAAAACTCCGTAGAGAACCATAGAAACATGAGAGTACGCATGACTCCTAGAAGTACTGAATGCATGTAGTCAACTCCAGTCCCAAGAATAACATCAAAGATATTTACTTTGCTTAGCCAAGCTGGACCTTTAACACCGTGCACAGGACTCTTTGTTGCATGTGCAGATTTAGCATCATTGACAAACTTCTCATGATTGTGAGGTGGGCCTTTTGGATCTGTGTGCTGAAATGGAAATGCATGCATATGTCCTTTTCCCCCCTGTCTTCTCAGTTGTCCCTGGCTGTTCACATTTCATGCATCCATACTTCTCATTGAACTGCACAGTATTTAACACCATTGCTTTGGCAGGCAGGTCACATGTACCAGCAACAGTCAGAATTTTGCAAAAAAAAGGCTCTGGTGTCTCAGGATGTTTGACCAGAACACCATGCTCTTCAAGTTCATGAAGCTTTTCACACAGTGGTTTCAGAAAAGTCAACATTGAAGGTTTTGAGTCTCCAAAGTCCCGCAAAGATCATGTTCTCCCTCTTTGTGCACTCAGCAAAGCTCAGTTCATTGATCACACAGTAAAAAGGCCATATTGAAAATTTTGAGGATTTGAAAATGGGAACTCCATCTGTGTTTCATGTGAATGATATGTTGTGTGGATTGCACAATAGCCCATCGCCGCTTGCATATTGTTTGTACACCTGTCCATCATATATGTCCTCAACATTGTCCTTTCCCTTCTTCTGCCTCCTGAACCTGAACTTCAGTTTCTCTTGGAACCCCTTTTTGGCAAACAGTGTCTGCAATTGTGCTTCAATAGAAACCTCAATGAAATGAGATGTCATGCCCTCTTTGAGCAAACTGACCTCACATGACTGACAAACTGTATCATCATTGTGTACTATTGACAAACAATTGCTACAGTACTTATGCATGACCACAAGTGAATGTACTGAGTGAGAGAAGAAGTCTTTAAACTTGGAGATGCTGCCCAAGCAATCTGTGTTTAGGTGTTTAGGACAAAGCACTGTGATCAATTTCAGCAGTTCACCAAGGGCTTTTCCTGTCACCCTATGGCAATTAATATGTCATAATTAAAAGCAGACATTCTGCAACAGATATTGGGGCATTCTCATACAAGGGCATGTAGACTGAGGAGTTGTTAGGTGTTAAGGGTACTTCTCCTGAATCAGCCTGAGGCTCAGCAAACTGCTATCTATCATCAAAGGTCCAGTTCTCCATTAAATCAGGCCACCCACAACACGGAAAGAAGTGGGGGAGCACAATGTAAGTTATTTAAATATTAATATTTGCTTTTTAAACACTATATATAACAATATTTGGGCTACTCTGAATGTGAATGTGATATTTACCTTCTTTTGTAATCATGAATGTGATCTTGATTGACTGCATCTTCAAAGTGGTCAGAATCTGATACCATTTCTGGACAGTCAGGCCACCCACTATACAGAAAGAAATGGGATGGGAGCACAGTAATGTATGCTGTGTAAATATTCTGGATTGTCTTTTTAAACATCTATTTATTGCACTATTTAGGCTACTGTAAATGTGAATGTGATATTTACCTGTCTTCATCATGAATGTGAACTTGATTGACAGCATCTTCAAAGTGGTCAAGATTTGATTCCACTTCTGGGCAGTCAGGAATGCATTTATAGATGTATGACTCAAATTGTACAGCTTCTAGGAGAGAACAAATAGGGCTTAAGATTATTGAGAACTTTCATCACATATAAAGTATCTCATTAATTTTTTTGCAGTAACAATTACACAAGAACAACGTCAGATCTACAACACACCTGAGCTCTGTTCACCAATTTTCTCCTTCTGTAAATAAGACAAAGAGACAAAAATGAGATGACATTTTCTTATTTAAGCCCACATCATATTATATTGCATTTGTAAAAAAAAAAATCTTTGATTCCCCCTTACAGTAGCAATGTTGACTAGACGAAAATTTATGTGTGGCTGCCCAAGAATGACAACTTTAGCATATGTTTTATTTAAAATATTAATGAAAGTATGCATTCATTCATCTCCTGAGAGAAAAATACAACACACAAAAAATCATGACTCAAAAACTGTAACAGATATCGCAACCAAAAGTCATAGCAAACTGTTCCAATTTAGCCAAAAGATTTGATTTATAGGTTATGAGGTTTGTCTCAAAATTTTGAGAGGAGTAGCAAATTACAATATCAACAAAAGATAATAAATTCAGAAATAAATAAGCATGGAGAGAGCAAGAGTGTGCTGCCCTTCGAGGCAGGCATACTAATTACTTAAAAACATTTCGGGGAATGCAAATAATTTAGCTACAAATAGTAGTAATAATTCTCGCTCACAATGATTAACTCACATTGCCAGCAGGCTTATTCCTCCGGTGTCTTGTCGGCGGTCCATTAATCTTTTTCCTCCAACATGTAGCCATTTTGAGAGCACTATTCATCAGCTCATGTTTCATTGAGAGAGTAATGTTAATGCAGGTTATGAAAATATATAGTACATTATTATCATGTTAACCTATTTAGCCTACTTATTCCAAATGTGACATTATTGTCAACATTAAAATCAAATGGGTCAAAAAAAAAAAGTTATTTTTCAATCACCCACTCAATCAAATAAAATAAGATCAATCGGGGATAAGCTTTGAATTCTTTGGTTAAAGCACCCAGCAGTTTTAACGCAGTGACTACAACATAACCTTTCCTAACCCCCAGTTAACTAAATGTGGGAAACTATTGAAAGATGTAGTCATCTATTGATGAGTTGATTAGTCAGTCAATATGCTCTCGTTTGACCAAATTCTCCTTATCACAGGTGTTTTATAAGAAGATGACATAAATAGGCTATTTTGAGATCAACGTTTATTGTTTGGGTCATTCACCCTTAATACAGCCTCATATAACTTAGATCAGCTGTAAGTGGTGGATGAAGTACTCGGGTTATTTTTTTGAAGTAAAAGTATCAATACTAAAAACCACAAGTAACAGTCCTGCATTCAAAATCTTAAAGCAAAATGTAGGCTTTAAAAACGAAAATTATTCATTATGCAGAACAACCTAATTTTAAGTATTTCTCATATACATAACTTGAATTATTTGAACATTATAACTGATAAAATATATAAAAAAAAAATAAATATTGACCTGAAAAGTAAATCTAGCTGTCACAGCCAGGGTTTTGCTTTGCTTTGCTGCCGTCTGCCCTCTGCTGCGGGTGTATGTCGCTTTACATGCTGCATCCGCTCTGTTGGAGGTCAGTGTGGAGGCCAAACAGCTGTGGAAGACTCACACCTGCAGCTCATCCACCAGCGGCAATGAAGACCAACTCCACACTGCACTCAGTGTCTGAGGCCTTGTCCACACGTAGCAGGGTTTTTGTAAAACCGAATATCCTGCCTCCTCCGTCTAGAAAAAAACTTACGTACACACCACCTCGTTTTTTGAAAAAAACTTCATCCACACCTAACCGCATAAGTGCGTTTTTAAGCACATTCATAAGCATGCCGGACCTTTAGGTGGCAGTAGTTCCCCAAATCCTAGCAAGGTGGTGGAGAATAACCGTCCTTAATGTCGTCCTTCGCCTGTGTTGTTGAATGTGAGGCAGTATCTGGGCTTGTAAAAACAAGCAAGTAAAAAGCACCTGCACAAGAAACAGCGTCCAAAACCTTGTGAGAGCATCCATACTGTTACCCAATGTAAACACAGGTCGCATATGTGACGTAAGAACATATTTTGTCACAGGTGGTGACGTTTCGAAACGCAAAACCCCGGTTACTGATGTCCGTAGAGAGGGTGGAGAGCTTCAGGTTCCTCAGGGTCCACATCTCTGTGGACTTCACATGGTCCACCCACACCTTACACCAGGTGGGGAGGTCCCAACAGAGACTGTACTTCCTCAGGAAGCTGTGTCAGGCTCATCTCCACCAAAAGCTGCTCATAAACTTCTATCGCTCCACCACTGAGAGCCTCCTGACCTACTGCTGTACAGTGTGGTTCACCTGCTGCTCTGCAGAGGACAGGAAGGACCTGCAATGGGTGGTGAGAGCAGCAGAGCGGGTGATTGGGACCACACTACCTCCCCTCTGAGACGTTTACACCAGCAGACTTCAGAGGAAAGCTAGGAGAATCACCAGAGACCCTTCACACCCAGGACACTCTCTGTTCTCTCCTCAGGTAGACGTTACAGGACACTGAGAGTCAAAACCAACAGACTCAAAAACAGCTTCTGTCCCCAAGCTGTCAAATGTCTGCTCCCTCCCCCCTGAATGACAATATCACACACCTACAAGTGCAATATTTATGTGTCAGTGCAATTCATATTTCATGTGCAATAATCAGGTGTAGAGCAGGTCTCTAACCACAAACCGTTTCTGTACTGTATATTTGCTCTTATGTTGTATATATTTTAGGTTTGCTCTTATGTTGTATATATTTTAGGGTGTGTTATATAGTCTATTTTCAATGCTGCTGTTCGAAGAGTACCAAACCGATTTTCACTGATTTCTGTAACAGTGACAGTAAAGATCTATTCTGTTCTATTCTTTTCTGAAATGACTAACAAATGCATTGTCATGGTAAGTGGGAATGAGGAAGTGTATATGCATTGATACAGTGTATATTGAAAATATAGATAGAAGTACCTCCAGAATAGTAAGTGACAGCAACAAATAACAAGAGAATTAAAAGAATTTAAATGTTTTTATTTGTGATGTGTTGCGTTTGCTCAGGGCCAATATTTGATCCCTGGCCTGAAACATTGCATAGAATTGGTATTATTTGTGCCATTCAAACCCTTTCCTCAGGATCTCAGGATCTTTCTCAAAAAAGTCACCAAGAAATAATATTCATAGGATCTGGGCATTTACATCTGCGCTCTCTGTCTTGTCTTTCTGTCTTTGTCTCTCTACCAGCAGTGACAGGAGCAGAGCTTCAGGCGATCAAGTCAGAGTTGATTCAGATTAAAGCCAACGTCGAGGCTTTGCTGGGTAGACTGGAGCAGATCACAGAAGACCCACACATTACCGCCACAGGTGACACATTTACAGACATAGTTAAAGGTCCTATAGTGTAGAAAGTGAGATTTCCATGTCTTGTTCTGGTTATACGGCAGCTCTAGGTGTTACACATGATTACCGTGAAGGTATGAAAATGTTCAATCCACAGAGAAATACACACAGCTTATATTTAGAGAGTATGCCTTGAATATAAGCATCAAGATTTCTGTAACATTGTGATGTTGCAGCGACCATGATCAGCCATGCTCAACATGTTCCACCTGGATCCACTGTGCAACCTTTATTACTTTTATTGACAAAGTTTGATGGGAGTACAACAGGGGGTGTTCTCTCTGTGCAGCGTGGGTTCTAACCGGGTTCTGCCCGACTTCCTCCCACAGTCCCAAGACATGCTGAGGTTAATTGGTGATTCTAAATTGTCCGTAGGTATGAATGAGAGTGTGCTTGTTTGTCTGTCTCGATGTGGCCCTGTGATAGACTGGTGGCCTTTATTCTTAAAGCTGTAGATTGTATGTATAGCGCAGTAGCAGCCCTGAACATGACTTTATTACCACCTTGTCTTCTAAAAGATATACATATACAGCTAAAATGCATTATTATTTACATTTTAAAAGAAATATTCATTTTGAAAGAACTGTATTTTCTAATGGAAAGGTAAGCTAGGTCACCTCCTACAAGAAGTGTCTAGCTTGAAAAAGCTACAAAATCAGCACAAGGAGGTAGGAGGGAGGCGTAAGTCATCAGCAGGACTTCACATCCTGTTTGAGGCCATTATTCTTAGACTCAAGGGCCATTTTTACTCACAGTTTGCCAAAAAATTGACATAAGGCACCAAAAATAAGCAAGATTAGCACTGTTTGGGTAAATAAACTGCCCTTTCACAACGTTTTATTAAGTTATCAGTAGTTTTAATATGTGTATTTACAGTAACCTACTGTTCTTTGTAGGTCTCAGTTGAACGTGTTTTCTGAGTTGAAGTCTCTCTCCACTCACTAGAAATATTAACAATGTAAAACAACTCAATTTTCATCAAGGACATCTTCAAAGCATGTACATAAACAGCCAGTAAAACTTTGGTTTTTTTTTGTTTGACTGAGTTTCCAAGTGATTTTCTCGACTGCGTAGTGAACAAGGTTATACGTTTTACGGGGGTCCGTTTCACAAAGCAGGTTTAGTGAAAACTCTGAGTCTGTTAACCCTGAAATGAGGGAAACTCAGAGTTTCCTGTCTCAGAGTAGATCAACTCAGAGTTCAGGGTTACACTCAGAGTTTGTTGAACCTACTTTGTGAAACAGACCCCAGGTGTAGAAGTAACCTTGACATTCATTCATTTGTTTGATACTGCTTTCAGGTTTGGGGTTTGCCTACAATGTATAGCTGTGCAAAACAGAGAAATAAATAAAAGAACAACTATTTGATTATCAAACTTGCCATGTTTATATTTTAGATAGCGGCAATTTATTTTTTTCAGGAAGACTAGACAAATAAACCCCAAAAAAGCAGATGGGTCAGTAGTAACTCAACTCTATACAAATGTGCACAAACATTTTTGCATGTTGTGACTTTTTCACATTTCTTGATCATTTGTGTAACCATCCATCTATTATCTATACAGTGCTTAATCCTCTGTAGGGTGGTGGGTAGCTGGAGTCTGTCCCAGCTGACTGAGGGTGAAGGTTCACCTGGACAGGTAACACTCTATCACAGGTTCACCTGGACAGGTAACACTCTATCACAGGACTACATATAGAGACAAACAATCACACTCACATTCACACCTACGGACAATTCAGAATCAGCAATTAACCTCAGCATGTTTTTGGACTGTGGGAGGAATGCATGACCGTTATACACATGCTGAAACAGGTTTTGTTTCCTGGAATTGTTGCTCCTGTTTGTGTTGGCCACTTTCAGTTGAAGAGACGGGTGGACAAAATCCACAGTCCTCACTGCACCAAAACACTCAGTAGTGAGCATTCATCACATCAACAACAAACATAATTCTTTGTGTTTCTGTGCTCAGCTATAGCAGAGGGGTAGCAGCACAGGCAAATCCCTGCTGAAAAGACCATTTCATTTTGAAGATACTAACATGGTTTGTCTTTCTCACAGTTCCATCTTTATCCTGCCTTGCTTTGCTTGGTTTTAGTGTGTTATTTTGTTTTCTAGATATCCTGCTTCTATTTTGTCTGTCAGCTCTCTTTGTAAACTCTTGCTACTAAGAGTGCTGTGTAAATATGTTTATTTTTTCATTAGTATTATATAAAGAACATGAGTACTGTGTATAATGGGGTGCCCATATGCAAAATAAAAACAACTGATTTTGTGGTTTCCATTGTTTTAAAATCAGATTCAGCTCCTATAGGATATTTATGTTTTCTTTGCCAAAGGAGACAGAAGTAGAAACATTGAACCTTCTTATAATTTGAATTTGTAGAATTCAAACCACGTATTTCATGACTGCCACTGTGAAATAACGTCACGTTTTCGTTTTTTGTCACTCCGTGTGCATGTTAATGCAGATTTGATTAAGGCAGAGGAGTATAAGCATGACGAGGTGTGGCAGGAAGGAGACGAGTGGAGTTCAGAGCCAGAGGACATGGAGGAGCAGAGACAGAACAGCGAACCTGAAGAGGAGGAGAAAGATGAGGAAGAGGAGGAGGGAGAGCACAGACAGGATGACGGCCACAGCCACATGGTGTGTATTTACAGCAGACCTCTGGCATCCTCAGATACAGCCTTAGCTCCTGATGCCGTCAGACATGTAGAGCTTGAGCACACTTTAACTGCTGACTTCTTTAGCACCCAGTCAAACATAAATAATTTATTTTTTCTTTAGTATATAATTGACTGATTAACAGAAAATGTCTCAGAACAAAAGAGTTCACATCATAAACTGAATTTTATTCTTGTCTTGTTTTTATTCTTATTTGCGGCCATTTTGATAGACTTCTAGTTAGATTTTTCTTACACACATTTAATGTTGTAAATCTCATATCAATTCTATTCTGTATGACTATTTTTCATTTTACAAAACAATGTTTGCCCTCATTTTATGGAGCATCTGCAGAGCCCAGAGCTAGACTTTTTTAAAATCATTTTTCACAGGTCCTGTTTTCTACCATTCCAATTTTTTTATGACACTATCAATCATTGGATTGGAAAAGCACAATGTCACAGTTTTTAAAAGTGCAGAAGGAGAAAGATTTTCTCAGAGCTCCAAGATCAATCTATATCAAAGTGGTTGATGACAGCATTGACAGGCACATCAAGACTGGTCAGACTTGTCACTGCTGACATTTTGAGACATGTTTAGAGACAAAGTCATACCAGAATCAAAGGATGCTAAATAGGCTTTGTGGATTGTACTTAGGAGAACTGTATTAAGAAAGTTATGTGTTTGTTTATTTGCTTGTTTCTTTGTTTATACACAACATGCAAATTAACTGGAACTTTCCCTTTTTTGAGATGACATTAATTACATTGCTATTTTAAAGAGAAAAATTATTGGCCATGTTGTTTGGTATGTATGGTTATGCTTCCTCACTATGATAAAAAAAAAAAATTCTTGCAGGCCCCAGGGACCTGAGTTTGTAGTGACAAAATACAAAACATTTTGGTATGGTTAAAGTACTCTGATGTGAAAAAAGCATTTCGACTTTTGAATACATTATTGGTCAAACAAATGATCCAAAAGAGCTTTACATTAATAGCTGATGTAAATGGCTAGTAAGTGGTTTAATTTAGTCAAAAGTCAAGATTATGTACAAGATAACATATTTGACTATTACAGTTTTTCTCAATTGATAAGACACTTCATGTGAAAACACAGTGAGAGAAGAGTGTTTTGTATTTAGCAGTGCAGTGTCCTAGTTTTGCTTCGTGTGTCTTAATTTTGAAAACAAAGTTCAGATTTTGATAATAAAGTGCACTTTTGACATAAGTGTGCAGTGCTTAGTGAATTGTGTTGAAATTAAAAAAAAATAGTGTGCAGTGTGTTGGGAAATGTGTGCTAATTTTCAGGAAGTGTCTTATCAATTGAGAAAAACTGTAATGTGTAACTTCTATCTCTTTGTCTTTTATGATTCAAAATTCAATGGCTTTGAATTGTAAAATTGTTTGTTCAAAAGTTAGCGTTTGTGCTGTGCTTTTAGAAATTACCATTTGTATTTTTTGTGTGTTATGTTTTTATTCTTTTTTTTGTACCTGAACCTATATCAGGACTGAAATGTAATTCCTTCTTTAATAAATGTTTGACTGACAGAATGTGAGGATCCAGTCTATTTTTAAATGAGCATCATATGGGTTTCTAGGAGGGACTGGTCCCTGAAGGATTCATTTCATCACCCAGTTATCCAAAATGATCAGGTGAAGGTTCTATTCTGACTTATTAGGTAGCAGGCTGGAATTTACCTTTAGCAGGTCAAAATATCACCAGCACCTGTCAACATGATGGATTCTTTGGGGTGCTTTTAATAATGTAGATGAAGTATTACATTATACAGTGCCTTTTAAACTGTAATGTTTAAATGCTAATAGTAATGTCTGTATATGCTCTATTGTATTTGTTGCTTGAGGTCATTTAAAATGTTGTAATGAGCTCTATTCTGCTAATTCCATAACAGTTGACTACAGATGGCAGACAACTATGAGATTTACATTGGATAAAACATTTTTTTTAAATTTAAACAGATAATCTGAATTCCACTTTTGTCCCGTTGTGCTAATGGAAGAAACAATTTTACGTAATCATAATCTGGAGCCAATTTCACTGAATCCTTGAAGGCCTACATTACAAATTTTGCTGTTTTTGACTCTGGTTTGTTCTGTTGCTTTGTTCAGGAGAACAGTCACTTATCATCAGAGATGGACTCCCTTCACCCATAAGAGGTGAGTGTCTCAATCTAAAACTGGCTGGCTTGTCATACACAAGGAAGATTTGTGATTATTTGCAACTAAACACAATGGAAGCTGATAAACAGTTGTCTTACTCTCTGTTATATTAACAGATGAAGTGAGCTCTTCCAGGTTCTCATTGTATTTACTCTAATTGCATTTTTCTTATGAATTACAGTTGTCTTTCTGTTGCATTCCAGGCAGCTTTTCTCTCATCTCAGCCATACAAAAAAAAAAACAAAACAAATATTTCATCTCACTTCCTAACCCACTTCTTGTTGTGTCTGAAAAGTAACTTCTCCAGAATGTACGTCAGAGTTCATTTTGAGTTTGATCATTTATTATTATAAAAGCTTAGTCACAGTAGCAGGATCCTTTTAAAGGCTTTAATAAAACTTAAAAACTTGGTAGATTTGTCTTGCATTGTGTGTGTTTGCATCTCTCTCGACCACATAAAATTATCCAAGGCATGATGATCATGTCCGGAATGTAAAATTGTTGTAATTATCATATTTTTTGTTGTGAGGATTTTGCCTGATGATTCAGAGTTTGACATGAGAGGCTGAAGAAGGCAGGTGATCTGGACGGCTTGCAACAGAACAGGTCCAAGGTGATCTGAGGGGGTTGAAAGGAGGACAAGATAGAGTGAAGGCATGGTGTCCAGATTACAACCTGGTGCTGAGTGATGGTCTGAGCGAGAGTTTTATGAAGTGAGGCAGTTCATAAACACACCTTCTTCTTCTCTGAACAACTCTGTTATGGGAACAAGAACAGTCATGGTTTGTTCTGTCCTGATTCTTCACATTTGTATCACGTGACTCTACAGCTAAGCAACCAATCGTGGTCTGAATTGAGCTAATTGCTGAAAAGGATTCTAGTACTGCTAGTTTGCACAGAGATTGTTTTTATTTTAAAAAAAAAAAAAGCACTTTAAAAATAAAAAAGTATTAAGATGGACCCCGCATGGCTGTTGGTAGGGATGCAGCTCAGCATAGCATAGAAAATGGTCAACCATTATTTTACTGCTGCTACATCTTCACTGTAGAATAAATATGTGCGAATGTGTATGTATACAGGTATATATATATGTGTGTGTGTGTGTGTGTGTGTGTGTGTGTGTGTGTGTATTTATAAATACACATTTATATTTATATAGTTTTTTTTTACATGTATATATTATGATTGTTTTTTATCTAGAAATCAGTCTGATGGTGAGCTTGTTGCATTGAAATATCAGTCATAATGTGCACCAGCTAGTGTATGTTCTGGTTGACAATAAAGTGGCTATTCTCTTCTCTTCTCTATTCTATTAAGCAGTTTGTATAATGCTTTCAATTTTTTCTCAGAGAGCAATCATGATTACAAATGTGTCTCTTTTAACTTAATTCATGATTGTGATTGATTACAGCAACCATTTGTTCACAGTGTTTTGTTTTAAATATTTCTGCTGTTTCTAATCCCTTCCTCTGTGCATTTTAGGTATGAGAAACTGTGGAAGAAGAGATGGACAGAGGGCAGAGAAAGGGAGTTGTGGACCAACTGAACTGGATAACAGTACAGGAAAGCAATGAAACAGCAGGGAGTCGGAGACATGCACAAGCTCAAGCACTCACACAGGCTAAACTTTAAAACATGCAGCAGAGACAGACTTCACATGTTGTCCGAGCCACAGCAAGATACTAAAACAGCAGGGTACTGCCAGAGCCACGTGGAGATAGTAACACAGCAGGCTGTTGTCAAAACCCATCTTAATTTGACAACTTTTACATACACAGAAAATCACTGCAGCCGACAGCAGCCATGTTTGGGAAAACTGCAACTCGTCAGATTGTCTGCTGCTTTACAGGACTTTAAATGTGAGCATACGGTGGAAGAGCTTGTTGTCAACTGAAAATCCTTTTCGTGCAAAACCTTTTGAATTTTAAATTTCAATGTGAAATGAAAAACAAATCACTAAAGATAGGTGACAGTGCACTGTAGAAATGGTATTTTTGATTGTGTATGTGGTACATATAGCTAAAGAGGGTTACATCATTGGCAGCAATTGCTTGACTGATACGATTCCCATAAATTATAATATTCTTCATTATGACACATGCAAGACAGTGTTTTAGTTTGTGCACAATGGCTCAGGTTGATAAAATTAAAAATTTATCTAGAAGCAATCATTTTTCAAAAAAATGCGTATGGACACATTCCAGTGATAAGTACCTCCAAATCAAGATGTTGTTTCAAGGTAACAACTTTGTTTCCAGTAACTTTTAAAAAGTGTAAAAAATGTGGTGAACTCAAAGAAAACAGTAGTTTTAAATAAAACTAACAGGTTTCCTGTCCCAACTATGTGAAATCCTACTCCGCAAAGATCATTTAGAAACCCTGGTGATAATCAGCATGTTATTAGGACACAAGCTGTCATTGCTGATATAATGTAAGACTTTCCTGATGAAGGCAAACCTGAACCTACTGTACTAATTGGCTCCAAATACTATTAACGGGTCACCGTAGGCCACACAGAAAAGCTAACAGTAATGGGTCATGTTGTCTCAAATCATTATATTTCTGCACAACCATCTCTGATTGCCTGAATATTTGTAAAGATATTTATAAAATTTATGAAACTTCAAAAGATTATTTTTTGCAGTAATTGTCCATCAATCCAATTTCAGCATGTCACAAATAAATATTTGAGGCTATGTTTGAGCAACAATATCTTAGCCTAAAATTTTCACTGTTGGTTTTCATTGTGCCATTGATTCATAACAACATCAAACAGTCTCGACAAGTCCCTTCTTTGGGCACATATTAACAAAAATAGTAGTAATGCAGTTAGTGATATTTTTGAAAGCATATGTTACATGTCACAATAATGCAAAACAAACCATCTAGAATACTTTAATATGAAATAGTAAATCTAAGTAAAACAGAGTGCAAATGGTTCTCTCTCTATGTCTGTCTCTCTGCCTATATATATATATATGTATGTATGTATGTATGTATGTATGTATGTATGTATGTGTATATATATATATATATATATATATATATATATATATATATATATATATATATATATATATATATATATATATATATATATATATATATATATATGTGTACGTGTGTGTGTGTGTGTGTGTGTGTGTGTGTGTGTGTGTGTGTGTGCTTCAAAAGGTATGGCTGCATTAGACAGACAAATACAAATGATATTTTTTTGTATGTTGTTTACAAGAAAAACTAACAAAACTAAATTCTTGACAGTTTCAATATGTCTCAACATTGTCAGTGTCAGAGTAAACAAACAACAGAGAATGTTACAGTTTTTCTCAATTGATAAGACATTATTCTCGAAAAATAGCACACATTTCCCAACACACTGCACACTATTTTTTTATTTGAACACAATTCACAAAGCACTGCACACTTGTGTCAAATGCTCACTTTATTGTCAAAATTTGAACTTTGTTTTCAAAATTAAGACACACAAAGCAAAACTAGGACACTGCACTGCTAAATACAAAACACTCTTCTCTCACTGTGTTTTCACATGAAGTGTAAAAAATGATACAGTCCTCAAAAATGACAACTTAAACACAAATGCATCCTATAAATGAATCAGAGGTCATTGCAGTGCCTGACTGTACATTATAAAATAAAATAATGTTAGACAACAAATACAGCACTGTATTGTACACAGTACAGTCTGCAGATATTTACACCACGTCTGCATCAATTCTTTCAGCCTGGTCAGACCTCAGGACCTCATCAACATCACTAGCTATGTTTTCTCTGGAAAGAAGGATCTAGTGTGTCTGATCCATCCCTGATATGCATCAACAGAAACATCACCACATGCCAAGACCACTGATTGGTAGAGATTTTCCCAAAGTATGGCTGCTGCTCATATACCTTCCACCTCCATGTAGAGAAGAATTCTTCTATAGGATTCAGAAAGGGACAATATGGTGGCAGAAAAACCACAATAACTTGAGGTTCATATTGAATCATTCCTGAATCAATAGTCCTCTATGAAAACTAACATTGTCCCAGATGTATTCATGTTTATCATCAGAATCCAACTGAAAAACTCTCTGGAACAAACGCACACAAAACAGAGAAAAAGTCAGTCATGTACACTTTCTGTAATTTTACCAGCACTTGTGAACCAGAATGTTGCATTAGATTTTTTACAGTATTCTCAGAACATTTCTGACTGCTTGTATTGTTCCAGTATAGACATGTCACTGAAGTGACAAACAACATTTACATACTTGTAAAGTAAACCACAGTAAACCTGAAACAATTTACTTTATGCACCATATTTACCATCTGCTGACCTTAACAACAGATTACATTCTGAACAGCTAATTCTGCTTCCCAGCAGGTTTTATAGTGTGCAGTTCATTGGTAAAAGTGTTTTCAGTTCTGACCTGTTGTGTCTTAATTGTGACAGCAGTGTTGGAACAGTGTCCCAGTTCTGCTTCCTAGTGTTCACTGTTTGAAGAATGTGTTCAAATGAGCAAAAAATGCGTTCAGTCTTTTGCAAAAAGAGTGCAAGAGTTTTGGAAACTGTGTGCAAACCATGAATAGTGTTCAAGCTTTTGACAGCAGAGTCCTGTTTTTGAGAAATGTGTGCAGTCAGTTGGTGGCTGAATGCAGTGAATGGAATTTAGTGTCTTATCAGTCGAGAAAAATTGTAATTTCCGTACCCCATTTTGTAGGCTGGAGCAACAGTTACCTACCCATTTTACTTGCTGATTTTAGATACTCATTGAAAGAGATGCTTGAAGGAAAGCTCTTCCAAACTCTAACAAGAGTTCAGCTTGTGACATTTGTCTTGAAGGTCAAGTTCATTCCCAATGAAACAAAAAGATAAAATGTTTTGACTTTATCAAACAATTCCTGCAATAGTCATGACGATACAAATGTCAGGGTTTACCTTTAATACTTCCTGAGATATTATCATTCAAACATAACATCAAATGACAATGTGTGAAAAATGTGCTGAAAATGGGTCAATAGGTCATTAAAAATGCCTGCATCTTGGAAATTACTTGCTAAATTATGATATAAAATAAAATATAGATAAAATTCCGATAGTTCATGGTAAAAACATTTCAAGCAAATCAGAGATGATCGAGTGAAAGCCCTGGAGGATTTGAGATGGAGCGACCCTAATTAAAAACGTCTTGCAAAATGCTAAGGACATTCAACAGTTCAAATAAGTTGTACCAACAAATACACTGGCCCAATATTCCACTGTTATGGAAGTCTAGCCACCACTAAACTGTTGCACTGAAAGCCAAAAATCATATTGGTTTATTTCTAAATGCAATGTATTACACAGCAAGACAATGTGGTAACTCAGACAAACACATTTCTCAGAATAGTATGAAAATGTTATTAAAACCAGTTTTGGTCACATTGTTTAGATGATGTAAACTTCATGCTGTAACATCAGATATGATTAACTGTGGTTTGGACCCAAGATGCGCTCCCCTGTTCAGAATAAGGTGCATTAGATCCTTACTATGTTTTTTATACTCATTTCACATGTCAAACTGACAGCTGTCCGAACTACTGGTTTTATTAAACACAAACACCTACTGACATTATCTTAACAAATTATATTATGAATTGTAAAAGGGTTGATTTGTCTTTATAAAATTATTACTTATGCATTTTAGATTAAAATGAGTTGTGGACAACCAGCCCATGGGGCTTTATTGTCCTGAGGCCCATTGAATGCCCTTTGAAAAGCTATCTGTGGCTTACAAGAATAAGAATCATTTGCTGCCCATGTCTACCCCATGCCTGTTATTTTCCTTCTTATTATTTCACTTTCACCACTTTATGACTCAGCCAACGAATGTGGCAGAGTTATGTGATGATCGGTGTTGGTTTGTCCATCTGTTTGTTTGTCTGTCTGTCTGTCCTTTCACAACATTACTCAAAAGCATACTGAGGGATTTGGACAAAATTTTTAGGGAAGGTCAGAAATGACACAAAGACCAAATGATTAGATTTTGGCAGTGATGCGGCTTATAGTCTGGATCCATAAATTTGTTGAAGACTTCTGTATCATTGCGTGAAAGCAGCACGGCGTTACTGTAGCTAAGTGAATGCTGCATCAGCTGCCTGCTGATGATCACATGATTGCGATCCTACTACAAATCGACCGCTGCAGACCATACATTTTTTAAAGATTTCATCCGTCGGAAATCATACAACGACTGAGCAGCCTTGGCGCAGTACTGCACTCTCTGAGTGTTTTTCTTGTTTTAATTGTTGCTGTTGTTCGTATTATTCTGGCTGTAGATAACTTAAAGATTCTAACTAGCAAAAATGTATCCATGAATTTGAATAAAATTTTCAAAGGAGGATTTTGTAGTTGTAGTTGAAGGTAAGCGCTTGCTGCAAAACGCGGCTTCTATTCTTCTTCTCTTGGTCTAATGGTGGTTGGCAAACCGGCTTGCAGGTGCATTACCGCCACCTGCTGGACTGAAACGGAACATAAATTCAGCGTCCGTCTAGCTACACATACATGCAGAGTGTTGCAGGTCACATTACTGCTGATTCCCTTTCCTAAATAATGTGTTTTAGAGTAATTTTGTTCCATGCAGACAGCCATTTGTTGAGGTAATTTCACTGCGCTAAACTTAGAAGATGAAAGACTGTCAGAGTTGCATTAAGATTGTGTAGCGACTAAGTCATGACAGCTGCTACTGACAAAACTGTTGGTATGTTCAAAAATACACAAATATCTACAAGAAGCATTATACAGATGAGACCTGTTGCTTAAAATTCAAACTGAGAGGACAAACAAAAAGCAAACACCAATATTCTACAACAAAATGTGTTTTTTTTTAATTATTATTATTCTTTTTAAAGAGTTCCTGAGTGAACTCTCAAAGTTTTTACCGTCTCTTTCACATGTAAACGACCCAAAACCTGTAAAATACATGACTTTGAAATGAAGCTATTGAGAGAAACTGCATTGTTAGGAAATTGCTGTTAGTAAATAGTAAAGAAAAGGTAGGTTTCTAAGTTCTCTGGATGTTTTCTGTGTGTTTAAAAAGAAAGACAGCAAACTATGAAATGAGGTAAAAAAATAGAGGTGCAGCAGGGGTTTCTGTTGATGATGTGAACTTATCTTTGAAAAGACCAGACTCTCTTAAGTTTGTTTCCTATCAAAACTTATCTGTCTGCTTGGTCTCTTGTTTTTCTTTATGTTTTGACTAATGTCCTCTTTTTCCTTCTTTCTCTTTATGTCACCTTTATTCTTACAATCTTCTACTTTTGTCTCTCTCTCTGTCATTTAGCTAGTTCCCCCTTTTTCATTTTCCTTCTCAATTTTCCTTTATTTTGCATTTTCTTTCCTGTTGCCTTTTATTTCATTTGTTCATCTTTTATTTTGCCTCTTTCTGTTACCCTCTGTTCTTTTGAATGTCCTTTGTCCTCTTTCGTTTCTTAACTGCATTACTTTCCTGTCCTCCTGCACCTCCTCTTGTGGCCCTTTAAATGTTGTACAGAGATGGAAACAAAGGATTTAGTGTGAGACAGAGGGAAATCAACCCTTTTGTTCTTCTTGGCTCTATTTTCGCTGTGTGTTTTCCTTTGTGACATTTTAGGAAGCCCACTGATGTAAGGATGGACTTCTTTTGACGGTTAAGGTGTTCACATTTAGAGAAGTCAAACTGACAAAGAAAGCAAAGACAAGCAAGAAACAAACGTATTTCCCAAACTTTCTACAAACTTTGTGGTTCACTTCAGGATAGAGTCACGTTAACGTTTTACTGTTACAAAGCTTATCTTTACTGAAGTTGGATTTTTACTTCTGTGTTGAATCTATACAGCAGCCAAGTGGACTGTGCTTCTGTAAGCATTTATAATTCAGTGTGACTGTATCTGTGTCACTCAAAAATCCCACCATCTAAGCCACCACAGCATAGACTGTATATAAAGGTGGATGAACACTCTGTGGTATCATCCATGGATTTCCTGAACAAAAGTTTTGAAGCGCTGTGTGGTACCTGCAGCCGACATCATCTTGGCAGTGGCCAAGGTGACATGGGCAATGGCAGAGTCCGCCCAGCTAAATCCAACAATGAATGAGGAGGTGGTGCCTGAGGAGAGCTGAGACAGGCCATGCAAACCACTTGGAGCCATGGAATGTGCCCTTAATACAGTTAAACAGGTAAGTTCTATAAAAAATAAATAAATAAAAAAAATCACCCCCTGTACAATTGTTATGAACAGGGGAATGAGACCAAAACCATTTTTGTATCAGAATGTAACAGCTTTTATTTCTGCTGTAAAGTTGGGCATTTTAGCATGGAATCTATGGGATTATGTTGGAGTTGGTGCTAATAAATGTTTTGTTGTTGTTGCTGTTTTACCAAAATTACTGCATTGCAAAAATGAGAAAAGCCACCAGAACCTGAGTCTATACACTGATTGATAAAGCAATGAAAACAAGAAAACAGCATTGGCTCTTGTGTTTGCATGAAGAACAAGCCAGATACAATTGCAGCTTCCTATACTTTGTTTTAGAGAAGCATTGTGTGGTGCAAACATTGCATATTACTTTATTACCAGTTGGATCAGTCACAGTTGTCATTATTTTTAATTCCATTTCTGGAGAGGAACACATCAGGCTATGGTACAGATTCAACACAGAAATGTAAAATCAGGGCTATATGGTATAACACAAATGTTTGTTATAATGCCAAGAATAAACAGGCATTACAGTATATTTGTAGAGGTGAGCTACAGCCAACAGCCAAACAACTAAGACATGTTTGATTGATCAAAGTTCGACAGACGTGTAAATGATTTGGTTGAATTGGTTAACTTCTGGCTTTACTTCCCACGCCCAAAATGAATATTGGATTTTAATTAGATGGCTTTCTAACAATCTAAGGCTCAAAGCTAAGGTTTGCTTTATGAAACGCATTTACCTTAAGAAGACAATGTAAGCTCTCTCCTCCCTTCCTCTGACCCTCCCTGATTTGTTCCACCTTTCTCCCCTATGGTTCCCATCTGATTTCGACATGCTGATGGTAAAAAGACTTGGCTGTTATTTTTAATGACTTGTGCATACTGTATGATGATGCTGACTCCTCTGTCTTTACAACACATGGAAGTATTCCAAATAAAAAAGGTTGGAACTTGTGATTACTGTCTATCATCTTTTGTGATCACAACCTCATTATCTTAAAAGTCAAATGTTCCCTTGATCTCTGTCTTCTGTGCTTTTTTGCACCTGAAAACACATCCACCTTTGTCATTCATCGCTATCATCTGAAGCAACAGAGTGCATCTTTGGTTGAGTCTTATGTTTATTCACTGCTGAGTACCTTCCACTGTTAAACTGTTTGGAGGTTGTTTTGCTTGTGAGGAAGTTCTGACAGATACATGTACATAGAAGTTCATAAAGAAGTTAAAAACTACATTTTCTGGAAAGACATTGAACATGATTATTTTGATTAAAGATGGAGCTATTTAAATATATTTTTCCTCCATGTTAACTTTGCATATTTAGTAGTGTATAATGTGGTCAGGACTGAAAAAAGTTTAAAAGAAATGCTTTTTAATTGGTTTTGTAAATTTTACAAGAAGTTAACAATAGCAACACAAGTATGGGTTCTCTTTAGAAGAAGAATGAGTTGCATTATATTAATAATAATCCCTCAGTGCTAAATTCCAATGCAGTCTACAGTGACTATAAAAAATATTCACTCCTCTTGGAACTACAGTGATTGATTTTCAGCATTGCATCACTGTCAACTTAATTTGGCTTTCTGTGTGAGAATTTACTAGAAAAGACTTTTGTGGCAAGGTGAATACAGATTTTTACAAATTAATGTCAAATATTCCTAAATATATAGCATATATTAAGTGATTGCATAAGTATATACCCCGTTTAAAGTCACCCTGTTTCTCAAAGGAAATATTACCAGTGTCCTGGTAAGTATGAGGTGTTTTCTCTAAATCTGTTTTTATTTATCCTTCACAAAAATGTTTTTTTTTTCAAGCCAGGATTTCTTTCATGTCCTCTTTCAGTCATCTTTATTGGGCTAGAAGAATATAAGTAAAACACAAAATTAGGTAGATAAGGACAAATGTGTAGTTCATCTGAATGGATATTTGCAGTCAGTCAACAGAGATGTCTGGCTTCTAATAACACTACAAGAGGTCTGCCTTGGGTTGGATTGGGTTTTTTGATTCATTTTTTTGTAAATAAATAATTATCTTTGTTACATGATCAGTTTGCCTGCCTCAATATCAGTGTTTTTCTTTTATATTTGTTACTCCCCTCATCAGCTTTCAGGGACACAACACTGAGATTATTGCCTCCTTCCAGCTGGTTGGAGTTTTTCTTCTTTTAGGCCCTATTCAGGGTGGGAAGTAAAATTGGAATTAATTAATATTTATAACACTCTGCTGTGTAGCCACCTGATCCTGGTGACTTGTTTCACTTTAGTCTACTGATTGCACCTTTTACTTCACCCTCAGTTGTAACGCCAGTCATTATTCCATTTTGTTTTTCATTTAAGATGGGTAACTCTAGGAAGTTCTGGTAGTTGCCTATTTGAGTTATACTTCCTCCTGGAAGCATAACTCAAATATAATTGGAGTATAGAGTTTTCTAAAGTGTAAGAAGACAACTTGATTGAATTTTCTCTAGCATTTATTCTCCTGCTGAAGAGATTAAAACAAGTTAATCACATTCTGGCAGTGGTGGGCTGTCAGGGCCTGCAAGGCCTTCTCTGCTGGCCTAAAAAATATCTGAACCACAGACTGTTGTCCATGAATACTTGTTAAATAATTCCAGATGGTCTGTCCGCTTCCTTTCATAGCTATTCTCCTGGTTGTGCTGCTTCCAGACATGTATTTTCATATTAAAGCATTTAACCAATCACATTTCAGCCATGAATTTGTTGCCAGGCAAAGTCAAAGAAATCTGTCTGGAGGCCTTCACAATCAATTCTGCGGACCTTCCAGCTTGGTGTTGATTAAACTGTTGCTTCAACCAATCAGACTTTGAGTTGGTGACACCAAGGCCCTCTAGCAGGCGTACGGTGACGTCAGCGTATTCACACCCTTTAATTGGATAGTCAGAGAGTTTACTAGCCAGAGCTAGGAAACTGCATCTGTAACGAGTTGCATGAACAGAAATATAGCTGTGTTCATTTAATAGCTGTTTTGTCCACCCACAACGGTTGAAGGAGGAGAAGAAATGGATTTGACAGCAGATTTATTGTCAAAGCCATTTTCAAGATGGACTTTTCAAGAAAAGCTAGACATCGTTAAGAAAGGTCGGGGAATTCCGAAGCTAGCAGGCCTGTCACAAACAAGAAAAGGCTTCACATATTTAACCGCATTTTTGAGTATTCAGACGTGCTCTTTTCAATACTACAGGACAAAAAACTGAATGTAAAGTTTTGTCTGGCTCGGGTAAAGGAGTTTTGTGACACCGTTCAGCGAGAGAGAAGCCGATACGAGGAACTCTACAAGGTCCCTGAACACACCGCAGACGCTCTGAGCCACACGGAGGTCAAGTGCAAGATTCTCGTGCACTACCTCCAACTCCACGGCAGGATTCTGGACAGTATTAATGCCAGACACGTACAAAGTACCATGAAAAACTGATGTCTGTCACCCTCCTCGACCCCCAGAAGTTTCAGGAATACAAGAAAAATGTCCCGCATGCAGCCTTCTCCAGCTTAACACAGAGCCACGGAACACTTTTCAATCTGTCTCAGCTAAAGACAGAACTGACTGTAATGTATGTCATGGATGATTTTGCAGGAAAATCCTTCACTGATCTCCTTGAGTTCCTTCAGCAGAAACATCTGAGTGAGAGCATGGGGCAGCTGTACACATTTGTGTGTTGGGTGGAGACCATCCTCGTGTCCACTGCTCCTGCCCTGCGGAGATTTTCAGCCCTAAAGTGAATTAAAACTTATGCCAGAAATACAACAGGACAGGCTCAACTTTCAGCATTAGCTTCGATGACGATAGAAAAGGACTTCTTGATGGAACTGAAGCGCACAGATAATCTGTACAACAGAGTAACTGAACTCTTTGAGGAAAGAAGGGAGGATGGGTTTGTGTACAAATAATCAGAATTTCTGGTGAATAAAATGTTGCTATTTTCCTAAATAATATTGCAATTTTATGAGGTTATTATTGATGTTTTTTTGTGTGCGTGTCGCAGCTGTAGCTGCATCAGAAGCAGATTTGTGCACCCTGGGTCTGTTTCTTCAGTAAAGGCATTTATTGTGGCTGCACGACTTATCTGAGATTCAATGGCTCTTTATACTGCATTCCTGCATAATAATGATTAAAATGGTAAAAATGGTTAATTCCTGCATAAAATACTGTAGTTATTGTGGGGTGGATTGATTCAGACGGGGCACTACTGAAGGCCTAGGTGTGAAATGCATGGCCCACCACTGTAAAATAAAATAAATCAAATATAAAATGAAGAACTCTGCCACCTGGTGGCCACATTAACATAGTGCATGAGGGTGGAGTGACTGAACGGAAACAAAAGTTATGACTTCAAACATATACCTGCAGAAGAGATTAATACACCTTAATGGTCTTCTAGTAACAGTGTTGACCTGAGCTGTGCTGCCTGGGTATACGTCACAGGGTGCGCCTTTACTGACAACTTGCACCAAAAAAAGTGGAACCAAAAACATCTGTAAAACTTATGATAATGGTCAAAGCAACACAAAACAGCTTGATAAAAAAAATAATACACAACGGTAAACAATGTGCATCTGAGATTTAAACATAAATGCCTAAATCTACAAAGAAAACAACATAACATCACAGTAGCACATTATCCCACAACTTACCTTCAGCAGAGCAAACTAATACTATGAGGGGTATATGGGAGACACTATGGAAACCATGGAGGAGCTACAGAATCCCAAGAGGCACAGACAAGGCAGAGCGCAGAAAGGCAATTCACATAGGAAAAATCAATAAAATAATGGCAAATAAAAACAACTCACTGAGATAAAATTGAAAAATACGCAACATAACAAAAACAAAGATAAATTGAAAATAATAATTAATAAATTAATTTTTAACTCTGTTACATAAACATTAAACTTGAACTGTGCAGTGTTTATGATTTTTATACACTTAAAATGCTGCTTGTGAGCTCAAATGCACACTTTTCCAAAATATGTTGTCCCTGCTATTCCTTCAAACTAAATGAAGTGAAACACCTTTTGCCTTCATATTCATCACATGTGAAGTTATTCTGAAGCAGAAACCTGTGTGTAGACATTAAACTTTACCTGCTGCAGTGTTTCTGATTTTTGTGCGCTTAAACACTGTTTGCGAGCTGAAAAGTATACATTTGCATAAATGTACTATCCCGGAGACTTCCACCTACATCATGGCCAGAGCAGACGCTTAGTTTCTAAGCTCCGCTAGACCCACTTTTAAAATAGCCTACAAGTATGTGAAGCTGAAGAATGACTATTAGAATATAAGATAAAGTCTCTACAAAGATGAGTTCAAGTCAGAAAGTTACCAAGACAGACGCAAACAGAGGAAAAGAAGACGATATGGCAGATATGGTTTTTGGACTTCAGCGTTAAACAAATGGTGCATCAGCAGGCATGGAAACAATGGCATATTAAATATGAAGGACAGAGGGTTTACTTTGACTTTACTTTCACCTGACCTCCAGAGGAAAAAGAAGAAAGTACCAGAAGTAAGAAAGAAGCTGAAGGAAGCCCAATCATCATATCCGGCCCAGCTGAAACTTATTCTTGGCACTGGTATAAGAGTGTTTCCGTCACTCTCACGATTCCTCTGACTGTTTTGGTTTAAGCAGGAGGTGTCAGAAAAGTTACCACAGGGATAACTGGCTTGTGGCGGCCAAGTGTTCATTGCTTTTTGATCCTTCGATGTCGGCTTTTCCTATCATTGTGAAGCAGAATTCACCAAGTTAGTTCACTAACAGGTTAGTTTCTCACGACGTGATGTGAATATGCCAATGTCTTTATATTTTTTTCCTTTTTTGGTAAGTATTTCTATGTTTAAATAAAGCAATAAAATAGTTTAAACAACTAAAAAGTTGTGCAGCCTATTCATTACAACCTACCTGAAAGAAGTGATGCATCTTGAACCAGACCAGGGATCTACTGCTTCAGAGTCCTGTGCTCTACCAGATAAGCTATATAGCCTTTTATATCTGGAACTCATCTTTAAAACGATTTAAAATTCATCTAAAATGAACAATCTATTTTTTTGTTAAAAAAGTGGGTCAACTATTCTGCTGGTAAATAAAGTAAAGAAATTATAAAAGTTCAGTAGTAAAGATCAGAATATTGGATTGGCAGGTATAGATCTCACCAAATGGGGGACCATCGGCTCGGACCGGCGACATCACATTCAGAGTCCAATGACCTGACAGGTGAGCTATCCATGCTCTGGGAAACATGAAACCTTGCCAGAAAATTATTTTAGAAAAGAAAGAATTGATAAGTGCCATTAATTAACAGAAACATGCTACTAAAAATATATCACACAAATAACACCAAATATAAAATAAATAAATAAATAGAAACTCATTAAACCCTTCCACCCTGAAACTAGACAGCAATTGTATTAGGTGCTCATTAGAAGTTAGTAAAAAACAAACTATATATATATATATATATATATATATATATATATATATATTGTTCGGTATGTATGTGGATAGATTGTAGACTTCCTAGTTGACTGGATACTGGCATTAAAAAGAGGTAAGGCCTCAGATTCACAATCGCTTCAACTATTATGATTTTCTGGAGCAACAGGTATCATCATGCAGCTATTAAAAGCTTTTTTTTTTCTTGTGAGCTGTAGCCTTTTCACCATTAGAGGATAAGTCCTGTATGTCCCTATGATTTAAAAGAGAGTCTGTGTTATTAAAATTACTGCGTGTCTCTGTCCGTGTCACCCTTTCTCTCCTGCCAGGCTTTCTGGGTTGCTTCGGACACCTGGGTGTCCACCACCCTGGTCTCCGAAGCAAGGAGACCAAAGAGCAGGAGAAGAATCCGCCCTCTGTGGATGAGTCTGGTGGGGATGTAAGGCTCGACTCAGGGTTGCTGTCCTCCACCGGTGGCATACTGTAGGTGGAGAGAGGTCCACTCCATCCTACTCCAGAGAAAGGTAGAGAAACAGTTACTCCAGCAGGGGGCGCCAGAGGACTGTGAAATAATTATTGCCTTCTAGCAGGTGGTGGGAGTGAAGGAAACTCGTCAGTGTCTAAAATTGAGGGAGCTGAAAGAGAGTCTCTTGGCATATTACACAAAGTCATATTTCTGCAGGTTTCAATAGAAGAACTGGTCAGTTTTTTCTTGTACCTGGTCTTGGTACTGCAATGCTTTCTCAAACTCCTTTTCCTGGAAGGGGGGTAGTTCTTGTAGTTCTGTGGCCAATATGGTGTAGGATTTCTTTAATATATGTTTGTAAGGGTTACATTTTTTCCTCCATCAGTTATAACTGTAAGATTATTAATAATGTTTCTCCGTCAATGTATAAAATGTAGGATAAATGTTTGCTCAAATGGGGTTAAGGGTTGTATGCAGAATTATTACATAGTCTACCTGATATTCGACCAGCAAAGTATTTAGATCAGACAAATATAATAATGCAGCATACGAAACGCGTCTTGTTGCGCTGTCAAGAAGAGCTTCAGGAATTGAAAGGGGAATTATTTAGCTTGACAGGTTCTGTATAAAATTGAGGTAGCTGCAATCTATACAAGTTAGAGACCAAAATGTGAAAAACAAAACAACTGAGGCAGTGAACTTATATTTATGTACATTTATTAAACTAAACTAAACAATAACAACAACAATAACACACATTCAGATGAATAACAACACAAAACAAATAAGAGGGTTAAATGTGAATGATGGGAAAAGGAAGGAAGAGCACACAATATTTTAATGTAACACTGGGATTAAATATTACGTTTGAAATATGGTGTTCTGAGGCAAAGGAATTAAGAGACCACACCTGAAAGCAGCCGTCAATTTGGTAGTAGGCTAATTTGTTAGCCTGTAAATTGTGTCTTTCAAAAGGAAAGTTGCACCAAGTCCCAGTGACTGAAAGGTACTTGTGTGCCCATGATGATGATGCTGATGATGCTGATGATGTTGTCTCAGTGGATGGTCTGGTCAGCCTTCGCTGATGGGTCCGAACAGCGGTGGACAGAATGGAGCCTCACAGTCAGGAGAACTCGATGGTTAAAAAAAAGGATTCTGATGGTACTCAAAGTGGTGCTTTCAGATGTGGCCTTTTAAAACGGATTCTTACATCTCATTAAGGAAGGGGGGCAACTGGACCAACCTCTGTTGGGGAGGGCTAAAGTCCACATGTCAGGATGTACCTAGATGTATCCCTGACAGACGGGATCAGAACGATACCAAATATGATCATGTGAATGACAGACGTGTTACGAATTATCATATTGATACTAATCAGAAGGAATAAACGATTAAAGGCAAGGCAAGATGTGGATTAACCATGAAGGTATTGACAAGTTCTGTTGTTCTGTGGAATGGATGTATATAACAAGGAGCTGAGTCCAGAATTGTGGGACGATTGTCTTTGTTGATTCTGATGTGAGTCCAGAGTTCCATTGTCAGTGAGTGGAATGTCTTGGAAGTTGTCCTCCAGGTTCCTGAGCCTCCCTTCAATGGCTCAGGAATCAGTCAGAACGCATACTGGCAGTCATTTGGTCCTGATACTGGGGGTTTAAACCAGTCTCTTGGCTAAGACAGGCCTAATTTACATCCTTGGATGTCTGTGTGAGGGAATCCTTTAAAGTCTGGTCTTGTGCTCTCCTGCTAATTCGTCACTTTGCATCCTCGTACCAGATCTGGAAAGCGTCTTGCTTGCAGTGTCTTTGCGTCTCGGCTCCACTGATCAAAACAAGCCCCATCTCCAACCTGTGGCTGTGAAGGTGTTAAACCCAGGGCATGAAAGGGACAAACAAAAATCTGCTCTTGTCCTGTTTCACTTTGTAATATTGGCTGGTGGATCCTACAATGGAAACATAATGCTCCCTAAGTATTTCCATGTTGACTTTTATACATTGGACTTTGTTGGACTTTTTCAAAGGTTAACAGGTTTGGAGAAGAATGTTTTATAAAAGCAGTCAATTTTTCCACCTGTCTCATCATTCCAGTAAGGAACAGTCCTTTTGTTTAGGATTTGGACATGGTGGATGGCTTGCAGAATCTTGAAATACTTTTTAGTATTATATATTGAGCCATCCTTTTGTGGACTGGGAACACTATGATTTTGTTTTCGTTTTGCTAATGAAACAGAACTAGTAGAGCTATCGGAGTCTGATATATTGTTTTGTTTGACAATGGTAAAAACTGACTATAACACTCCAGCATTGTGAAAAAGGATATAAAAATAAAAAATACAATCTTTAATTAAAACATTAATGTAAAAAGTATTTAAAACCAATTAAAATGTCTTACAAAGTTTACATAAGCTCACAAAAGAAAAGACAGTTTGAAAGAAAGTAAAAAGTACAAACTCCAGGAAACACTAAAATCGTTAAAATATTTTTTTTCATCTAGAAGGAAAAGTTAGCTTAAAACTGGAAAGTATGAAAACGACTCTTTGATAAGAGATGGTTATTTGGGAGGGTCAGGGTCCTCTTGGGCCTGCGATTGGCAGATGCTGGTAGACCTGGACCAAAAGCTTTGCTTCCCACCTGAAATTGTTAAAACAGTTAAGTTTTAAGGTTAAAATTAAGGTTAGGGCTATAATTAAGGTTATGGTTAGATTTTAAGATTAGGGTTAGGTTTAGGATTAAAATTAGATTTCGAGGTTGAGGTTATAGACAAGGCTAGGCCTAATGACCAGGCTCCATCATTTCTTAAAGACCTTATTGTACCATGTTATCCTAACAGAGCTATTCCCTGACAGACTGCAGGTTTATTTGTGGTTCCCAGAGTTTCCAGAAGCAGAATGGGAGGCAGAGTCTTCAGTTATCAGCTCCTCTGTTGTGGAACCAGCTCCCAGTTTAGTTTTGGAGGCAGACACCCTCTTCAAGATTAGGCTTAAAATGTTCCCATTTGATAAAGCTTATAGTTAGTGCTGCTCTGGATCATTTGAGCTGTCCTTTAGTCATGCTGCTATAGGTTTAGACTGCCAGGGGATTCTCAGGATGTACTGGGCTCCTCTACCCTCTCTATCCTCTCAACCTACAGCTCCCCAACAGTGAAAAACACACATTCAGAAAGATACAAGAATGGTCGCTGACAGTGAGAAAGAGAACACTTATTATTGGTGATTCCAACCTCTCCCACACCCCTCTTTTCACAGACCCACACATACAGGTAGACAGTTTACCCAGAGCTACTTTCCACAATATCACCACAATAATGAAAAAACTCATCTCATGTCAGAACACAGCACAGATCATCGTCTCAATAGAAATGAACAACGGTCTTTAAGAACATGTACCCTCTATATTTCTTAAACAGCTGTAGCAGATGTGGAAATGGGCTCAGATCACATTCCCCAATGCCACCACTTATATATCTGTAATAAACTTCTGAACTTCATTGGATGCTAATGAAAACTTTACTCACAAATCTCAATAACATCATAACCTTCAAGTACACTTTCATTCCAGAAATTACAATTCCAGGAATTGTACTACAGGACAGGAACAATTACATATTAGAGGCACACAGACAGTTAAACAACACGTACTATAAACTATTACCACGTTCACTACAATTCATTAATGCAAAAGAAAAACAATATCTGGATGGCCTGGACGAGCCCAGGCCCCACCTCTTTTAACTGCTCCCCAAAATTCATAAGCCTTCAGAGGGGTGGACGGTCCCCTCTGTTGTCTCGGTCAGCTGTTCTGTCATGATCAACTGTAGCTCAGAAACATATATGATTACAGAATACAGGGGGTCCTCGGTTTACGAGGTCATCGACCTACGGCGTTTTGTTGTTATGTCTGAACTGGTTATGGGTTGGTCTTCAGTTTAACGTACGACGATTTGTCGTTACGTCAGAACTGGTTACATGGAACTAGTTGATGAGCGGAGCGGATGAATACGTTGTCACACGGTGCTGTAAGACGGATTTGTTTACATTGGCCGGTTGTACGTCACATTAGATTGTGCTACATTCACTAAGTTTTTGCCCTTCATTATGGCTCCCAAGTGTAAATCAGACTCTTCTGATGGCATCACCATGGAAGGGAAATTAGATATAATAAAATGTATAATAAAATGTATAATAAAATGCGTGAAACATCAATGAACATCAGCATTATAAGATGAAGTTGTAAAAACAATGCAATATATTGTAGCGATCCTCTGTTATGAGTGAGATTTTATCTCTGGTCGTTTATTCAACTTTCACACTGGCTGCTGTGGGCCGTAGTCGATGCCAAAATAACTACAAAACCCGATAACTTAGCTCCAGAATTAGCCGCCGTTCCCAGCTCTCTCTCAGTCAACACACCGGCATGGAGCAACACACACACACATACCAGCACAGAACAACACGCACACACACCGGCACGGCACACAACAAACACACACGCAAACACACACACAACAGCATGGCACGGACCAACACACACACACACACTACTGCTGACTCTCAGCCAATCAAAGGCGAGCTAACTAAACATGGCATGTTCACTGACATTAGGTAAAAACCTAATGTCAGTGAACTGAACAATAAACATAGTTAATAAACTATAAACCTCAACATCAACAACAATATCAGTCTGTTACAATATTCCATTATCTTCTTATAAAATGATCGATACATGCATGAAAGTCATTGGTATTCATGACTTTTCTGAAAAACTGATCATAATGTGAGTCACGTAACGGCTTTGTTTACATTTTTGCCAGAGTTTCAACTTATGGCGAAAATCAACTTCCATCACACCGCAGGAACGGAATGTAAGTCAAGGACCCCCTGTACATAGATAGTACTTTTTCAATTCACATTTCAAATTGTACCCCAGCTACATCAAAGACACATACAACTTTGTTTATAAAATAAAAAAAATTCAGATGCCCAGCAACTCTCATATTTTTTCCATTACTTATATACAAACATAGAAACTTCACTTGGCCTCGCTGTCATTAAGCACACGTTTAATAAACACCCATGAAAACCATATTTTACAGTAGTTCCATATCACATTCACCAGAAATTATTTTTACATCACAGGACTTCCAAACATTTTGGCTATTCTCAACTTACACCACCCAAAAAATAAACTCAAACACAATTTACAGTCAAATTTCTGGACACACATCTTCTTCAGTGATTCCAGTGAGCAGAAAAAACACTGGCAACCAAAGTTTATTTCAAAGACACAGACTGACATGCACTTCTCCATAAAACCAGTAACCACCCAAAGCACATGTACAGAGGTCTCATTAAGTCCCAATTGGTGCGCCTTCCCTGAGCATGTGAAGGAGGCAATGGACGCCCTCTTTGGTGTGGTGAGACCCAGGAGATACTCAAAGCAAATCAAAGTGGAGGCTGGCTGGACATTTAGCAATAAATAAACCAGCACCACCACTCGGTCATCAGGCCACACACGCATCCCCATAATAACTACATATGATGAACGTTCAAACGCATTATTATTGACTATCAAATCTAGTTTGGAGGAGGGAAGAGGGGACTGTGACATGCTGAGAGACTGTCGGTTGATCTCCGCTTATAAAAATGTTGAAGATCTTCTTGGACACTCAGAATTAAGTAGTTAGTAATTTGTTAAATCTGCTAATAGTTATTGAGCTTATAAACTTATGAGGCAAGGGCATGTATCTGGCTGAAAGGGTTAGGGGTTAGGGTTAGGGTTAGGGTTAGTTTTGTTGAACTGCTTCGCTTCATGTTAGTTTACGTGTCAAACAACATCAGTGAACACACCAGCTGTACATGGCTCAAGTGCAGGTGAAATAGTTTCTGGCTGTTCTGAATTCTTTGTGCTGTGTGCAATGATCTATTTCTGCACTCTGATCACTCAAAATGAATACTTCTTTATGGAAGTCAAGGGGAAGTGTGTGTGTGTTTGATTTGTAATGAAAGTGTCAACTATTACGCTATGAAACCAAACGTTAGACCTACATGTCCTACACTGGTGTGAAACAAGAACAGAAGATTAAGCAGATGACAACTAGCTTGCTAGCTCAACAACATTATTTTTCCTGTGCCAAAAAAACTCAAGAAAATGCCACAATAGTCAGCTATATGGTAGTTCAACTCATTGTCCAACATGAGAAACCATTTGCAGATGGTGACTTCATAAAACAGTGCCTCACTAAAGTTGCAGGAATAATGTGCCCAGAAAAAGTCAAGAATTCAACAGCATTACCCTGTCAAGAAACACAGTTGTGCAGTGAATTGAAGACTTGTCAGCTAACATAAAACATCAACTGTCAGACAAAATGTGTGCTTTTGATTTCTACTCCATTGCATGTGATGAGAGCACAGATGCCACAGATACCGCATAGTTTTGTTTTTGGGTTTTTTTTTGCAGGGAGTTGACAATAACTATTGCATTACAGAGGAGCTGCTTGATCTCAGCAGTCTAAAGACCACAACAATGGGTGAAGACATTTTTGAAGTTGTGTCAAATGCAATTGACAAGATGGGACTTAAATGGGACAAGCTGTGTGCAGTTGCAGCAGATGGGGTTCCAGCTATGACAGGCAAAGGAATGGCCTCTATGGTGTGTGCAAAGGGGCAGGAGAGATGTTAAAATGCACTGTATCATCCACCAAGAAGCACTCTGTACAAAGACAGTCCAGCTTACGGATCTGATGAACACTGTTGTGGAAACAGTGAACATAATTCAAGCATGAGGACTCCACCACAGAGAATTTCAAACTTTCTTAACTGATGTTGATGCTGAATATGGGGACCTGCTCTACCATTCAGAAATGCATTGGCTAAAGTTTGTTTTATGCTTGCCACGTCCGCGAGGTCCGTGTGGCTCCGTACGGACAAATTACTTAATTTTAGCAGCCACGCCCCCTCGAATGGCCGTTCTCATGCAGAAAATTTCCGCATCGTGCTCCTCCGCATTTTTCTAACTACGCAGACGGAGCCGTGCGGAAAAACATGGCAGAGGACCTGGACCTACTCGTAGCTGAAGTCTAGAAATATAGGCACTTATACGATTCATCACACAGAGATCACCGTGACAACCGGGTTATGAACAATTCATAGTGTGAAATTAAAAGTAACTGCTGAAATGCAAGTATTCGGTAAAATGCCATGTTGTAAGTGGTGTAAACGATGTGAAACTTCTTCTATTCTAGTTTAGTACTAGAGTAGACGAGGTAGACCTGTATTTGCGATACACTGCCCCCTGCAGTTTGGGAGCAGATATCGCATGAAGTATAAAGACACACGTTCTCTTGCGCGGATTTCCGTGCGGCTTGTTCACGCAGAAAGCATTACCCGGCCTTCAGTCATGCTGCAGCGGTTTCATTCTCTGAGATCAGAGAACGACCAGTTTTTGAAAGAAAAGGACGGACCTCTTCATGAGCTGAGTGACCCTCTATGGTTGGCAGGACTGGTATTTTTAGTTGATCTCACTGATCACCTCAACACACTCAAAAACAGCCTGCAAGACAAAGACCCTTGAGGCACAGTTACGCACCTTCAATGTCGCACACTTCCCCACACTGTCCGAAATGAGATCTGCGTTTCCAAAGGCCAGGGTCTTGGACAAAAAGGGAAAATATGTGTCTGTGATCACATCTCTCATGACAGAATGTTCTCAGCACTTCCAAGATTGTTCCTTTGAGAATGAAATCAAGCTGTTCACAACTCCCTTCGTGATAAATGCAGAAGAAATGGAGAGTCTGCAATTAGAACTTATAGAAATGCAGTATGATGATTCTCTGAAGAATCAACATAAGCTTCTCTCCTTACCCGACTTCTACCAGAGCTTGGAAGAAGCCAAGTTTCCTCTGATGAGACGCCCTGCTAAAAGAATGATGAATCTGTTCGGCTCAACATACATATGTGAACAAACATTTTCTCTTATGACGCTGAACAATAGCAGACAGAGAACCAAAATGATCAATGACCAGCTCTGTGATGTCCTTTGCATCTCAACCACCAAACTGGCTCCTGACCTGCCAGCCATCCTGCAGGCCAAAGCGCAACTTCATTACTCCCACTGAGCGCAAGCGTGTTCCCGTGAGTTCAAAATATATTACACATTCCATATGTTATCAAGCCCTATTACTCAATAAATATAATCATTTTATTTTGATATCATTATTGCAAAAAATCTTAATTGATCTTTTAACAAGCTAAACTTGTTTGCATAACAACCTTGAAAAATATAATATATAATTTATCTTTATCCCCACCCCCTCCTCATACAGGTCTATCAAAGAGGACCACAATCCAGAAGCAATCAGAGGCAGCTGTTTTGAGAATGAACTGCAAACCTTTTTTGTTCTAAAAATAACAGACATTCTGTTGATGAAAAGCAGCGTTGTAGGCTGATTGATTTAGATTACTTAAATAAACCAGGTGAGGCATTATGTACCTCACCTCTAGTGAGTGGCCCGGCTGTTTGTGTATTTTTCAATACACTGCCCTTGGTGAAAAAAGTTTGGACACCCCTGCTCTATGCGTTTATATGCCACTATTGAATTTCGTTGACTTCTTGCAGTCTTTCCCGTTACCTGTTTGCAAATATGTTTGGCTCTGGAGCTGCATGTTTGTGATCTGGAGTTACTTGCTCCACCAACCTGTCCAGTGTGTATTGTTTGTTGTCTTTTAAAGCTCATCTTTCTCTCTGTGCTTTCTCACCAAACCAGTTGAGGCAGACAAACACCCACACTTAGTCTGGTTCTTCCTGTTGCCAAGTGCTTACTCAAAAGAGGAATAATTTAGATACCATATGAGATAGTTTTTATACATTATACAGCCTGTGATTGGTACTGTGTTAACTCTTTTTGGAGATCAGTTGGGATCTTTCATTTTAGAAAAATAATGAATGATTTCTCGAGTAGCTTAAACTACATACTATTACATATGAAACCACTGACTGGCCAAGACTCGTAAGTCCATGGTGAATCTTGCTCCTTTTAGGTTTCTCAAGCAATAAAGATATCCTACTTTTCCCAAACATTTTCATTCTTGTAACCTCACTTCTCTCAGGCAGTTTAGTGAGAACCAAGGTGAGGAAAAATGAGACTTACTCTTATAATGCTGAGCCAAAATCTAAACCTACTCCTACTTACAACAAACAACAACAGTAGTGTTACACCAGCAATTGTCTGAAGAATTGTCTGGCAAGCAGTCAGCCACTGTACCTAGTTCTGGGAATTTGTTATATAATACACTCAGTGTTATGTATTTTGATCCTGTGTGGCCTCCGTAGGAGAAACCCAAAAGGGGTTGTTAGTTGGCTATGCAAGCTGAGCCTGTTCTGCCACTGCAGAATAAAAAGTTAATGTGACGTCGTCATCCGAGTTATATGTGTATTCACTGTAGCAGTTGAGATTTAACAAAAGTGGCAACAAGGACGTCTGAAACAGCGCATGTTGTCCACGGCGAACGAAGCAGTTTGTTTCTCCCTTCCAGGTGATAGACGGAGCCTCTACACGGAGCGTGTGCTCGCGGCAGCTTTTCCAGTGTTCCAGTTTCACTTGTGATCAGGTTAACTGGCGATAGTTTCCGTCTCCAGATGTTTCGTCCGCAGATTCATCACGATCAGACCTGGATTTACGTGAAATAAAGATACCAGATTAAGAAAACTTTGCCGAAAAACGTCGGCATCACTACTTAATAAAGTCTATATCCATGTAAACATCATCTACAGACAGTAAAAAGATGTGCGGGCCGAAAAAGAAAACATTTTTCTATTAAATATTTTTCTAAATATATTTCATATACGGTGAGAGGATTCAAAACCACGTAATCCAGTGATAAAATTGTGAGACCACAGTCTTAATCATCGTGCCACCGATCAGCTCGACAAATATTCCGCTTCATCCATATAGATCTTTGTCATTCTGCCAGGTGTTTAACACCTGGTGATTGTTCAGGAAACACGTCCATGTCAGCTGGGGATAATCACAACTTAACACAGGCTGCCTGGTTAATAACGAGTCAGAAAACTATTTATTGTCTCACCACAAAAACCCACAATGTGCAAGCATGTCCACAGTTGTGTTGTGTGTTAGTGTGTGAGTTCAGTGGAACAGATCCAGAGCAGAACTTCAGGTTTAACTCGGGTTTGTTCACCGAAACACACACAGCAGCCTCCCATCAGAACATGCACCAAAACATTAGTTTGATTCGATAAAATGCATCAGAACACACTGAGACCATATTGTCAAAAAAAAAAAAAAAAAAAAAAAAAAAAAAGAGTTTAGTCCTCTTGTAATCTGTCATTTCAGACGACGTTAACTGCAGACATTTTTTTTTTAAATCTAAAGAAGGGGGATTCAATCTCTTAAAGGAAAAAAAAAAAAAAAAAAAAAAGCAGCAGCCAGCAGCCCAGGCCTATGGTAACATAAGGGACGTTGAAGAAGTCAATTGTGCTCCGTATATGTGGACTCCAACTGACCCCCTCGAGTCAGCCCTAATCATACACAATTACTGAACAAATAAATAGGCAAAGTTTGACAATACAGGACTTTTTAATGATTGAGGGCATAGGAATAAAAACAAAAATTTAATTGATAATCACAGTTGCTGTTTCAGGGAATGATATTGGCCCGTTAGTCTACAGGAGATGAAAGAGGCCCCAGTCTGGCTCCTACATACAGGCAGGACATAAGAATGGACCAGCAACAGATGGTTCATCCACACAATGCCAGTGGTACCAGTGACTCCAGAGGGTGCACTCAATCTGACAAAGGGGGAGAAAAAAAAAAAAAAAGTAAATTGCATGGCTGTTAAATTAACGCAATGAAGTCCCCCAAACCGATCTTACCCATTTGCCATGTGTGTCGCGTTGAGCACACACTCGGCAGATTTCTGACAAGTCATCTGTTGATTACAAATAGTCATGTTACTTCAGGAAAACAAAAAAAAACATTCACAATGACTGCTGAAAGCAAGATATTGACCAACCTGTTTCCTTGATTAGTTTTCTGGCTATTTGCATCCTGTGGTTAGTAATGCCCTGCTCATCAAAGGAAACTTCCCCCTCTTCCTTCAAAATCATGTCTGCCAACTTTAAGAACAAATGGTACTTGGTAACTTAATTGAGTGCTGAGTTTGTCTGAGCTGGTAAGTTGACAGGTGCCCACTTACTTTACACACCACAACACCATATAAGGTCCCATCCTGCTGCTGTGGGTGTGGAATTGTCTCACAGGACCAGCGGGAGCAGTTTATGCCTCTGTGTCTCATGAAGGCCCTGTTTAATAGAGCTCAGAAGTCATTGAATGCAAGCCCTCAGCCCAAATCAATCAACTCTAACACAATGGATATCTCCTACCTGGCAACATCTCTGCATTTTCTTATTGCCTCAGGCTGAGCCCCAAATGAGTCTGCATAGACTGATTGTTTAAGTTGTGGATAGATTGCCTATACAGAACAGCAACAGATGCATTAGGAACAATAAAATCAACATAGCTTGACTAATCTGAAAGTAGCCAAGGGCCATTACAGTCAGTGTTCAATGGCTTTGGTCACAGATGCTCCCACCATGATGTCAAAGTCCATAGGGCTGACCTGCAATATGCAATATAGAACAATGACAATGAAAACCTCCTTACAGTCCACACTATGTGATCACATTTATATCACTTACCTTCTTTAGGCCTTTGATGTTTCCATGCCAGATGGAAGTCATTTGGTAAGAGTCAATCAACATGGCTCTTTTTCCTGATGTGTTCACATCACAGACAAGAGTAGTCAAGTATGCACTGATGATCTGTAATCAAGTTATACATCAGCGTCACAGAAAATGGCACTTTCAGTTTTATTTATATACATTTTCTGTCATGGCCCCTCCCTCCTCTGTGCTACACCCCAGATCAGCAGACAGTCCTGGCCGATTGAACTCAGCTGTGCTCTCACCGCAGCTGAGTTCAATCAGTGATCAGCAGCATTTAAAGCCGGACTCCCTCCACCAGTGGCTGCTGGATGATTGCTTCTGCTGGCTCTCTGCCAGCCACTCTGCCCAGGTCTGCCTCAGTTCCGGACCCCTCCCTCGCCTGCTCTGTCCTGCCCGGCCTGTTCCCGGCGCTTCCCCCCTCTGTCCCTGCCTCGGCCCCGCCGCCGATCCCCACTGCCCTCCCGCAGCCCTCCCGCAGCCCTCCCGCTGCCCTCCCGCTGCCCTCCCGCTGCCCTCCCGCTGCATACTAGCAGCCCCGTGCTCTCTGGTGCACATCCACAGCACCATCCTACGCTGCTGCCAGACTGCCAGCTTCGGAACCGGCCTGCTGCCCCACCCCTGTTTGGACATATGGGTTTTAAGCCAGGCCGTTTTATTTAGTTTTTTGTCTTAGCCCACGTAGTGGCCAGTTTTGTTGATTATTTCTTGATTAGGTCAGAGCTCTGTTTAGTTTTAGTTTAATTTGTTGAATTCTGTGGGAAGTTTGGTTGCCTTGGTTAGTTCAAGTCTGTGTTTAGGGTTCTGTTAAATAAAAACCCGTGTTTGAGTCTTAGTCTGTCTGCCTGTCATCTGTGGTGCCTGCGCTCTGGGTTCAACCCCCCTGGGCCCCTTGACATTTTCTAAATTTGCTTACTTCACTCTCCACAAGTTTGCCCGGAGCAAGTTGTTCCTGCAGGTTTTTGGTAAATAATTTGTATGGGCCAACTTGGCTCCACAAGAGTTCTTCCATTTGCCCTTCCCAAATTTTATGTACCACTGTGGAAAGAAATTTTGACAAGTCAATTGCAACAATAGACTTGATCACCAAAAAAAATTGTCCATAATTACCTGCTTCCAAAGTGTCCAGTTGTACATCAGGGCCCTCTGTCTCCAATACATCTCCATACATGGCACAGGAGAGGCAGACTGGGGCTGAGGAGGCGACTGCTCTTTTTCAGAAGTGGAAAGAGTGGATGGAGAGTCTGTTGGCTGTTTGCCTGGGATGCGTGGTGCAGGTTCTATATATTTACACAAATGGTCCACATTGACTTTATGGACCACTTTATTTTTGTGTGACACCAGGTCAGCACTTTTCCCCTCTATTTTTAAGACTGTAAAAGGTCCTAGCATGGAGCTCTCCATTTTCCCACCCTTCCTCTGCTCCTGTCTGATGTTTTGCCACATGACTTTGTCTCCCACTCTAAAGTCTTCTTCGCAGCCCCTTTCCTCTCTCTTTCGCTTAATTTTTTTCCTGACTCTGTCAGTATTTTGTTTTGCTGTAAGGAAGTGTCCAGGTAGGGCCTGGACACTTGAGGACAACGATTCATGGGCAGCAATTGTTTGTACAAGCTCCTCATTTATCTGTAACAACAAGAAACACAAGATGCAATGTCAGCATATCAGATGGGTAACTTGCAGCAACTATGCACATAGACACAAATACTGTCCTACAGACCTCATAGTGTTCTGGAACCTCTGTCGGATATCTGGCCTCCCGTCCAAACATCAAGAAGTATGGAGAGAACCTTATTGTCAGCTGTTTTTTGGTTCTCAGTGCAAACAAGGTTGCTGGGAGATGTTTGTCTCAAGTGTGTGGTTTGTCCCCCACCAATTTAGTCAAGGTTCTGTAAGGTCAGACATATACACAACACGATCAGTCATAGCTACAAAGTAACTTCTGTCAAAAAAAGAAAACTGCAGCCACAATACCTTTGAATAGTCCCATTCATTTTTTCAATTCCAAGCCATTGGTCTTTGGGTGGTAAGGTGAACAAAGACTTCTCTGAATGCAGAGCTTCTCACAGACATGATAGTTGATCTGAGAATAGAAGTAAAAGCATGAATATTGACCCCATTGGAATTAAGGCACAAATGGCATGAGAAGCTTTTACCTGATTAACAAACTCTCGTCCTTGGTCTGTAAGAAGCCTTTTTGGTGCACCAAATTTGTAAAAGAAATTTAAAATGCATTCAGTGACCTCAATGGCAGTTTAAGTTTTTAAAGGATACCCTCTGTCCATTTTGTGAAGTAGTCCACTATTACACAAATGTACTGGTGTCCCTCTAAAGTTAGTCAGTTTGCCCACCAGATCCATGCCTACGAGTTCCAGAGTTTCCCTTATCTGAAGAGAGAGAGCATATTGTGGAAAATGTATCTTTTGAAAAAAAAGAACAAAAACATAAAACAACAACAAAAAAAAAAAAACCACATATACACACCTCAATAGGAATGTAGTTCTTCTTCATTTTTAATGCATTTCTTCTGGCCTGGCATTCAGGACACTCAGCTATCTAAAGGAAATTTTTAAGGGGGTCAATAGTGAATATAAAGACACTGCAAAAATGTTACTTATAAAGTCACTTAAAAATGTTGATGAAACTTACCCATTTTCGTATGTCCTTTTCCATACCAGGCCAGTAATATCGGAGGGCTATGGCGTCCACTATTTTTTCCATGCAACAGTGGCCTCCATGCTCACTGGCATGGAAGGCTAGGAACACTTGGTCAGCCTCTTCAGGAGAGGTTACCACTTTGGCATAATGCTCACCCTGCTGCTGTCTGTGGCATATGTAATGCAGCTGCCCATCTATTGGGCCAAACATATTAGTAATTCTACAGGAGTGAACTGCATTTTTAAAGTGACAAGACTCACCACTTATCCTTAATGATGTAATTTTCGAATCTTCTCTTTATAATGTATCTACTTTTGGCTGTAGAGCCAATTGGATAGGTTTTCTTCTGGAAGAATTTTTCAATTTCTTTCACCTTATGGGGATCCATTTTGTCTCAAAATCATCTGTCTCTAATCTTCCAACTCACCACAAATCAGAAGTGTAGAAGCAACCATATATATATATATATATATATATATATATATATATATATATATATATATATATATATATATATATACCATGCCATACCAATTCTGAAATGTGAAACAGCTGGTGCAGAGATAGCCAGTAATTGGGTAAAGCCTTTGATAGGTAGTTGGGTATTGAAATGATTTATTCAATTTAACAAAGGCCTTTTCAGTTAGGCGTTAAGAGTATCTTGGCACTAATCACACACTAGCCAAAAAACATTAACTATAGGGACCATTACATAGCTGACGAACCTTTAATGAGTTTTCACAGGATGGTATTATCAAAAAAAGATTAAAATCTTTTCACTTTAATGACTATTAAAGTAGATTACATATAACAAGGATTGATCAGAAATCAGTCTCGGATGTTTTTTTAAATTTTTTTAAATATATTTTCACACTGTATTTTACTTGTTGAAAATAAAGGCACAGAACAGAAAAAAACATTATGAGAATGCAAAAAGGATTACAAAAAATATAACACAAACTAAGAAACACCTGCATAATTTATTACTCACATTGAACAGAAAGTATTTTAGTCTTCCTCTGTTCTGCATTTGGCCTGAAGTTCTCATTTATACCACACAATTTTGACAACATGGTCTCAGTGTGTTCTGATGCATTTTATCGAATCAAACTAATGTTTTGGTGCATGTTCTGATGGGAGGCTGCTGTGTGCGTTTCGGTGAACAAACCCGAGTTAAACCTGAAGCTCTGCTCTGGATCTGTTCCACTGAACTCACACACTAACACACAACACAACTGTGGACATGCTTGCACATTGTGGGTTTTTATGGTGAGACAATAAATAGTTTTCTGACTCGTTCTTAACCAGGAAGCCTGTGTTAAGTTGTGATTATCCCCAGTTGACATGGGCATGTTTCCTGAACAATCACCAGGTGTTAAACACTTGGCAGAATGACTAAAATACTGACTGAAAATAAAAAAGACTTTATCAAGAACAAAAAGAAAAAACAGGTTCATACAGTTAAGCGTGACAATGAGAGGAGTTGTGATTCTTCAGAGGAAGAACTGCCTACATCAGTAAATACTGTTTGGATAATGAGTGTGGATGAGAGTTCAGATGCCTTCTGGGCCAAACTCAAGTTGGAAGGACATTCAGTGAAAATGCAGATAGACACTGGATCAAAAGCATCACTAGTGTCACACAAAATGTATAGAAAATGCATGAGCCACCTTCCCCTGCGTCCCTCAGACACAGTTTTTAGGACATATACTGGACATCCAGTACACGTGAAGGGGATGACTGATGTGACTGTTCAGTGCAATGGTAAAACGGCAAGACTTCCAGTGTACGTCACTAAGGGGAATTATCCTGCCATAATGGGCCAGACATCGCTGAAGGAAATCCAGCTCGACTGGCAAGCTGTAAGGAAACTGTTGCAAGGGACCAATCAGTCACAGGCAATATTACAAAAACACGAAGAGGTATTCCGTGATGAGTTAGGCAGCATGAAAAACATTACAGTGAAACTTCATGTAAAACCAGATAGCAAACCTGTGTTCATGAAAGCCAGGCCAGTGCCATATGCTATCAGACCCAAAGTAGAAGCTGACCTCGACACTCTGATTAAGACTGGAGTCCTGGAGCCTGTGACGATCAGTGAGTGGGCCACACCCATTGTTCCGGTACCCAAGAAGGACGGGGAGATCCAGACCTGTGGAGACTTCAAGGTAACCCTGAACCCTGTGCTAGCAGCAGAGCAATATCCACTACCCCTGATCGACGACTTATTTGCTGGACTGAGTGGGGGACAAAAATTCAGCAAAATCGATCTCAATCAGGCTTACCTCCAAATACATGTGGATGAAAAGTCACATAAGCTGTTGGCAATAAACACACACAAAGGACTTTTCAGATACTGCAGACTGCCTTTTGGCATCACTTCAGCCCCTGCACTGTTTCAGCGAACTATGGATGAAATCCTTAGTGGTCGGCGGTTCGGTTCCCGCTCTGTCCTAGTCATGTGGTGTTGTGTCCTTGGGCAAGACACTTTACCCACCTTGCCTCCAGTGCGGCTACTCACACTGGAGTATGAATGTGTATGAATGTTGGTGGTGGTCGGAGGCCGTAGGTGACAGGCAGACAGACTAACACTGAACCAAGGATTTATTCATAAGAAACACAAGATAAGGGCCGAACAGACTGACGCAAACCAAACTCTATACATAAAACAATGACTTTTACTAAAACTAAATGGAGCTCTAAACTAATCAAGACTAAAGAACAAAACTGGTGGTGATGTGGGCTAAAACCAAAACCTAAACAAAATGGCTAGACTCACAGTCCATCAAGTCCAACCGGAAGGACGGAGACTGGTCTCAAAGCCAGCAGTCTAATGGTCGGCGCATGCCGGGGCTGCCGACATGCAGCGGAGACCGGTGGCTGCAGAAGCGCAGCGGGGACAGGTGGCTGCAGGAGTGCAGTGGAGGAGAGCCGAGGCAAGGACGGAGGGGGGCAAGCTCCAGGAACGAGCCAGGCAGGACTGAGCAGGCGGGGGGAGTCTGGAGCCAAAGCGGACCTGGGCGAAGCGACTGGCAGGAAGCCAGCAGAGGCAATGAACCAGCGGTGGCTGGTGGGGCGAGCCAGGCTTTAACTGCCACTGATTGCTGATCAGGCACAGCTGTGCTCCTTTAGCAGCTGTGCTCAATCGGCCTGGACTGTCATCTGGCCAGGAGCACAGCACAGAGAAGGGAGGGACCATGACAGTAGGCGCGAATTGGCAGCCACGCTTGTGTCGGTCTGCCCAAGGGCAGCTGTGGCTACAAATGTAGTTTACCACCACCAGAGTGAGAATGTGTGAGTGAATGAATAACGGATCCATTGTACGTGCTTTGAGTATGCCTTCATAGAAAACCGCTATATAAATCTAATCCATCGTTATTATTAAGTGGGCTACCTGGAGTGCAGTGCTGTCTAGATGATATCCTATGCGCTGGAGGAAACGATGAAGAGCATCTGCGCAATTTGGATGCTACTCTCCAAAGACTGAAAGAATACGGCTTGAGAGTCCGTAAAGGAAAATGTGAGTTCTTCTAACCATCAGCGGAATATCTTGGACATGTGATCGATGCAAAAGAACAACACACTGCACCATCGAAAATTGCAGCTATTGTCGATGCACCTCCCCCCCGAATGTAAGCCAGTTGTGAGCCTTTTTAGGGTTGTTGAACTATTATGGACGTTTCATTCCCAACTTGGCATGGTTATTACAACCAATACATGAACTGCTATGCCAAGATAAAACATGGAAGTGGACAACCAGCTCTCAGGACGCTTTCAAAAAGGCAAAAGATGTGTTGACTACATCAGAGGTTCTGACGCACTTCAATCCTGAACTTCCTCTTCAACTTGCCTGCGATGCCTCTCCCTGTGGGGTGGGGGCTGTTATGTCCCACATACTGCCAAGTGGTGAGGAAAAACCAATAGCTCTTGCATCAAGGACATTGAACAAGGTGGAGGCTAATTATGCCCAGCTTGAGTGGGAGGCACTGAGCATTGTTTTTGGAGTTAGAAAATTCCATCAGTACCTATATGGTAAGAAGTTTACACTTCTAACAGACCACCGACCACTCACAACCATCCTTGGTCCCCACACCGGAATACCATCACTTGCTGCATCACGACTACAGAGGTGGGCTTTACTGTTGTCAGCGCATTCATATGACATTAAGTATCGCAAGTCTGATGCTCACTGCAATGCAGATGGTTTATCTAGACTGCCACTCCCGGTCACAAAGCCAGAGTCAAATACAGTGGACATTTTCTACTTCAGGGAGGTGGAAAGAGCACCCGTTTCTGCTGCACAGGTCAAAAGGGAGACTCACAATGACCCGGAGTTGTCTGCAGTCATGGATATCATCACCAAGGGTCAGCCTGCTGGTGATAACCCAAACCTGAAGTCCTACATCGGGAGGAGATTAGAGCTGTCAGTCCAGAGTGGGTGTTTGCTGTGGGGTAGGAGAGTGGTTATTCCACAGTCACTTCGCGCAAAAGTGTTGCAGCAGCTTCATTCAGGACACAGTGGAATAGTACAGATGAAGGAAATGGCAAGAAGCTACCTGTGGTGGCCAAGCATGGACTAACAGATTGATGACATGGCAAAAAGTTGTTCATCTTGCCACAAAGTCAGAAATAACCCGCCACTGGCTCCACTTCACCCCTGGGAATATCCACAGGAGCCATGGCATCGTGTGCACATTGATTTTGCAGGACCATTTGAAGGTAGGATGTTCCTTGTAGCTGTTGATGCACAAAGTAAATGGCCTGAGGTGGTGATCATGAGATCAGCTACCACTGAAAAGGCAATTGAGAAGCTAGGAGAAATGTTTAGTCATTTTGGATCTCCAACACAGCTAGTCTCTGACAATGGACCACAAGTTGTCTCTCAAGAGATGAGTGCATTTCTACAAGCTAATGGAGTGCAACACATTAAGTCAGCACCCTATCACCCTGCAACAAATGGCCTTGCTGAGAGGTTTGTTCAGACCCTGAAACATGCTCTTAAAACATCACAAGGGCAAGGAACATTACATCAGAGACTGCATAACTTCCTGCTAAACTACCGCAACATTCCCCATGCCACCACAAAGACATCTTCGGCCAGCCTAATGCTAAAGAGAGATCTGCACACCACCTTTGACGTTTTAAAGCCCTCAGCCATAAAAGACACTGTTCATGGTCAACAACAAAAACAGATTAAGCGCAGAGAACAACATGCCAACGACAAAATTTTCACTTCAGGAGAATCTGTGCTGGCGAGAAATTACCGTGGTGAACCTAAGTGGGTCCCTGCCACTGTTATTGCCCAAACTGGACCTGTGTCCTATACAGTCCAAACTACTGATAGTGTCTGGAGAAGACATGCGGACCAACTCCTCCATACTCCATCTGTGCCTGCAGAGCTGTCTCGAGGAGAATCTTCAGATCCATCTCCATCAGTGCACCCACCAGCACTAGTGCAGAACCCAGCCACAGCAGAGACCAAGATTCCAGCTGCAGATATGCCTGCAGAAGGGACAGAGACACCCCCTTGTGCATCAGCACCTGTAACAAGTTCACCACTACAGAACACTACTGTTCCCACAGATACCCTGCAAGAGAGCGACGACCTCCCATCCGTCTGACTTTGTAGATGAAGCACTACAGACTCATGCCAGGGAATTCCTCACAGTGCATTTATAGTTATTGTTCTTTAGAAACAAAAAAAGAGAGAAAAGAAAAAGTTAAGCTGGATGTAATAAGAACAATTAGTTGATTGTTTAAAACCTGTTACAGATGTTGCTTTTTACACAATGTGAGGAATAATACTGAGTATATCCCTCAGTTGTTTACTTGTATGGCATTGATTGTAAGAGGGGAGGAGATGTTATATATTTTGATCCTGTGTGGCCTCCGTAGGAGAAACCCAAAAGAGGCTGTGGGTAATCTTCTTCCCCGTCGGTTGTTGTTAGTTGGCTATGCAAGCTGAACCTGTTCTGCCACTGCAGAATAAAAAGTTAATGTGACATCGTAGTCCGAGTTATATGTGTATTCACTGTAGCAGTTGAGATTTAACACTCAGCTACGAGGAAAAGAAGTTGAACATAACTTGTGTGTCTGTGTGTGGTTGTATGCACTTTTATGTAAGGCAGTCCATTGCCTAAGGGGTTCAATTCCGTAGACTTTTCAGTGTTTTTACAATCTATTTTTTAACAAGGTGTTGAAGTGCATTCTAATATAGTGTAAATGTTAATGTTTAGTGCCCCATGAGGCACCTGTCTGACTGCTTTTACTAAGTTGTGTGTGGCGTCTGCTGAAACGCCAGTGAGTGTGTCAGCTAAGCTGTGAGCTGTGATTGTCTTTCTATTGTTCACATCCAGTAGACTGACACTTCAATGCCTTTTGTCTTTTCATAATAGCTTCCATTGTGTTTAGGTGCGTTGGGAGAGTCACAGAATTTTTTTAGTAACTTAATGACATAATGGTTAAATGCTTCCATTTGCAGAAAGGAATTCTTTTGTCTTGCAGAGCACTGAATGTGTTACACTTTTGTCGACATGTTCAGGATCTCTTCAGTAAATAGCATGTTTCCGTGACCTGACCGAGGGTAAACTGGCAACAAAAAACAGCCAGGTAATGTGTTCATTAAGCAACCTCAGTCTGATGTACTAAATTCAGACTGATAGTAAGTGATGGTCATTCAATCATAAATTTACAAAACAAACATTTATGTTTTTGTGAAAGCAAACTGAAAAATTTAAGTTGAATTACTGATCAACTAAGACCAAATTTGATTTAACAAATGCTTTTTATTATCAGATTTAAAAATAAATAAATAAAGAAACATGTTTGCTATTCATTGTTTTTCTTGTAATCCAGCAAAAAATAACTTGAATAATGTCCCACCTGCATTTCTCTGCCATGTTTTGGTAAAGAGTACTAGATAATAAGGGTTTGATTGCTCGCTACTGCTATCTGTTCTTCAAAATTTCACCAGCAGTGCCAGGACAATAGTCAAACTTCCCAATGGCCACACATGCCTGGAACTGGCACGAAATGTCAGCATAGAGCTCTTCCACTAGGCATCTTGGGTTTGCACATATCTGTCTTCAGTATTTTCAGTTGAAAAGAATGAACTGGTGACACAAACAAGCAAACAGATGACAAAAAACAACATTCAGCACATTTCAAATATTGAGTATAATTTACCTTAATTGCAGGTGAGGCAATAAACTACCAATCAAAGCAATTTATATAATCTAAATAAACTACTGGTTCATTCCCAGCCTCTCGACCATCTGGAGGCTCATGTTTTTGTCCTTGTCTTTTTTAACATTGCTGCCACTCCAGTGAAAAACTTATTGTAAGTCAAATTAAACATGTAATGAACAGAAATTATCCTTTTATTAAGAGAAGCACTTATAAATTAATTGTCAGAAATGTATGTATTTGGCCAATCCTTTACATAAATGTAAAATTAAACATATATTTCTCAGACATCTAGATCAGGCACTACCTCAGGCTTCAGTACGTCAACATATTATGGTCTGTTTGAATTTTACTAGTTACGCTCCTGTCAGTTTCCAGGGAAATGTTTATAACCTTCAGGCATTAAAGGGCCCCTCTACATAGACAGACTGTCTACAGGCTCCTTTCATGTCACATGGACAGACTTTTATGAAGACGCATGATGCCATCTGACTGTCAGACATCAAGCTATTAGTTGATACTAATTCACCCAAACTCAAGGGCAGACTGATGTAGCATACCAAGGAGCAGAACAATTTATTGCTGACTGTATTCCAGAGCGGCACGGAAAATCCAGAGACCCTTTGTTACAGCTGTAAATTTGGTAGAAGACCATTTGAAAAGACAGGTAGCCTTAGTCAGAAACTCTACACCCTCGGATGAATCACCACTGTACCACAGTGGAGGGGTTTGAGTGTCCCTGTGATCCTGGGAGCTACCATGTTGTTGGGTAGGGTCTCCCAAGGCAAATTGGTCCTGGGGGAGGGACCCGACAAAGAGTGATACAGAAAACCTTGATGAAAACGAAAAGAAGGGAAAGCCCGCCACCTCGCCTGGGTCAGGGAAACCAGATGCCCTTCCTGGAGTCAGACCTCGGGGGCGAGCCTTGGGGCAGTGAGAGCAAACTAATTAGTAATGCAATGCCAGGGACCTACGCAGAGCTACAGGAGGAGACACCCCTGAATCCACTGTGAAGAAGTTTCCGGCTTCACAATAACTGTTCCCTCTGATAGAGTCTCTAACCCAGGCAATGCTGCAAAAGTAGGCAAAGTCAGTTCTTTCTCTTTTATCCAAATAAAAAAGCAAGGAAATAAACTGGTGACACAAAAGTAAGAATAATCAGGTTACAGAGTCCATGCTAAGGCTGCATGAATCCACACTGTCTCATATCTTCTCTCTTTCTTGTTTTAGATATCGATTATATCTGAATTCACTCATTCACTGTTAGCAACTTCTTATTTCAGTGTTGTCTTTTTGTTTGTTTGTATCAGTTATCATTAGTAAATGTTCAGTGTATAAGTATCATGGGCTATCCTATGTATTTCTTTGTTTGGGAACTGGACGTCAATGGAATCAGAGTTTACAAATTCTGATTATAAGACTGATCAAAACAATCAGATTTGATAAATTTTATATATTTATATATTCATTTTGAAATGTTCCTGATAAAGGTCTCTCAGATGACCTGATTTAATAGATATGAGTGGTGCAGTTAATTTTAAATGAGTGAACATTTTTAATCACAAAGTGTAGTTATCCTGTGTTATTGTGGTGTGCCACACTGGCAACAAAAGCAGAGCAGGAATTGACTTTCAAGTTGCCAAAATTTCATGCAAAGTTGGAACTGTAAAGCTAAAACAAGAGAACGAGTTTTCCAAGTTTTCTTCCGTGTATTGGTCACTGACACTTAACCTGACATAATCTATGCCGATATTACAAGAATTATTTTAAATATTGCAACATATATGCCATTCAATAAAGTCCACCCTCCAATTCATATGATCATATGAATGATGCATGGACCTCTGAACTTAATTGTGCCTCAAGTTTCAATTTCCTTCAGTCGTCTCCTTGCAGTCAGCTCCAACTACCAAGTCCTCAGCTCACCTCATTGGATACCAAGCACAGTTTTCAAACAGTCAGGCAGTCAAATGCCACACCACATGCCCATTATCTATATATCACTTCATCCTCATTAGTGTTGCTGGGGTGCTAGAGTCTGTCCCAGCTGACTTAGCGTGAAGGCAGGGGACACCCTAGACTGGATACATATAGAGACAAATAAGCACACTCACAATCACACCTTTGTATATTTTTGGACTGTGGGAGGAAGCTGGAGTACCCAGAGAAAACCCATGTATGCACAGGGAGAACATGCAAACTCCATGCAGAAAGATCCAGGCCCCATTCGGGACATGAACCGGGGATCGCTGCAGGACAAAAGTGCTAACCGCCGAGCCACTTTGCAGCCCTCAGTTCCATTCAGTTTTATTCATATAGTGCCAATTCACAACATATGTCATCCCATAGCACTTCACATGTTTTAAATAGAGAACAGAGAACCCAACAATGCAAAGTTTCCTCTGGATTCCCTATGAACAAACACTAGGCGACGGTGGGAAGGAACAGTTGAAATTGACAACTGTTTAAAAAGATTCACAAAAATTTAATGTAGGGTAAAATGATCATTGAGCCTAACAGCTAAACCCAAAAAATGTTCTAACTTGCAGTGGGAATTGAACATTGAAACACCAAGATTTACAAAAACGTTTAATCCTTTAGTTGGTTTATTTAACGACTTTATGGTACAGAGCATGCAAGCACAATGGAGCATCTGATCCCTGCTTACTACTCTCAGATAGTTCTCAATTTATTCTCTGTTTTGTAAAGGTCACTCAACAATGTGTTTGACAAATACATAAAACAAAACAATTGTACACCAATAAAAACGTGCATGCCACAAATGTATGTTGGTGAACAATACTGCCATATATTCCGCCAACAATTTTTGTATATGACCAGTTCTCCCGCTGTCTTGCATCAGTATTTCCAGTCAGTCATTACTGTACTGATAACACTTGACAGTGGAGAACAGTGAAGTGTGATATGATAGAGACCACTCCTTGCTTATCACCCCCATTACCTCATGCTCCTGCCAGAAACTGTTTACTGAGATTTTATAGCTTTTATTGCTAACAGTAAATGTTACTAACTTTATGAGTAACACTGATCCGAATTCTTATAATGAAGGTCAAGTTGTGGTTACAGTCAATGGTGACAAGGCTGGATTACAAATGGGCAAAGGCACCCACCAATTTTAAGAGGCCCCAAGTACACTGTATGTTATTTGGTCTTAAGCAGTATAACTGAAGATCTATTCAATTCAATTCAATTCAGTTTATTTATGTAGCTCCAATTCACATCATATGCCATCTCACAGTGCAAAACATAGTAAGGTACAGACCTTATGAAAAAAAATCTGTCGTGAAATGTACTATTCAAGCAAAGATGCAGTGGGAGGTTGCTACGTTCTCCAGAGGGGGCAGCAGCTGGATCATAATCACTCAGGAGAAGTTAAGAGGCCATGCAACTAAGAAAATTTGTTTAACGCAGTTTTCAACTCAAGACTGCCATGATATACATGGTCTGTACTAGTGTATGTAAACTTTTGTTCATGCAGTCTGGTTCAATACTACACAACAAATATAACAATAACAAGCAATATAATGAATTATTCTCTTTATCATTAGCCTCTTATAGTGTTTGAGCTCTTTTCACCATAAGCAATAAAACTGATAAATGTGCCTGTTTTAATCTCACATCAATTGGTACATTGTAAGTTAAATGTGCTCTAAGACACATAGAATATATGTATGTATTATGTGTAAGGATGACAAATTTGTTTTTCACAGATAAATCATTTTTACTGTATAACAATTAATGTTTTTTCAGTGCTTGTCAATGAATTCAAATAAAGATTTAAATATGACTTGTAAACTAAGAGTTTAAACCCTTTTCAAATAGGCTAATAAAAGGGATAAAGCATTAGAATTTGCAGCAGTTGTTTTATCAATTACAAGGTTTTGCTTTCAACAGTGGTTATATTATTGAAACATGAAATGTGTTGATAAAGTGTGTGAGCTGATGGGCACAACAGCACTGTTCTTTTAAGTGTTTGTAGGGTCTTGGATAATTTTTTTTTTAAATCAATGTGAATATTCAATTTTTTTTAAAACGAAAAAAAGGGCAGAGACCCTCTTTACTTTTATGAATGGGCTTAAAGCTTTTCTTATCTATATTTCTATTCACTCTGTTTTTCCCTGTGTCCTTTCTCTGAGTGACCCTGGTCCCAGAGCTGGATGCTTCAGATGTGTGGTTGTTCTCCCACCAACTGGCCTAGTTTCCATCTGTGGGATGCTGCTGCTGACCTTCCTCCAGCCCACTGCTTCCAGCTGCCAGTTTCCACCAGTCGACTCTGCATCACCCTCACTAGACTTGATATGTTCATCTATACGCTGTGTGAATTTTACTACCAGCTATATATGTAATATATTTATGCCAGAGCCGTACACCATAACAGTAAACTTATGAATTAATTTCAGTGTTAGTTTGTAATTTGTATGTATCATCTATCTTATCATGCATGTATCCAGTTGTGTGTTATATGTTCCTTGTTCCCCTCCCCCCTCTTTTCCCATCCCTCCCACTCCCCCTCCATCTCCCCTTCCCTCTACCCTCTATCTCTACCTCTCTACCTCTATCCCTCTATCTCTACCTCTGTACCTCTTCTGTCCCTCTCAACCCGCCCGGCCAGCAGGCAGATGGTTCCCACATAAAGAGCCGGGTTCTGCTCAAGGTTTTTTTCTGTTAAAAGGGTGTTTTTCTTGCCATTGTCTCCTTAGGGCTGCTCTGGGGGTTCAGGCATATGGGTTCTGTAAAGCATCTTGAGACAGTCTGACCTGTAATTGGCACTATATAGATAAAATTGAATTGAACTGAATTGAATATTTGCTAAAATTTACTGCCGGGGGATTCCCAGGATGCGCTGGGCTCTTCTCTCTGAATGCTGTTATATATATCACCATTACATGTCATTAACTCTGTGTGTCCCCCAAAATACTGTGTCCTGTGCTTGTTCTGTCCATGGATGTCTCTGGATCTGGAGCAACATGTTTCTGATCTGCAGCCGCTGGCTTCATCACTTGCTGTCCGTCTGTCCTTCTATCTCCATCCCACTCATCCCCACTCTCAACCAATTGGTCAAGGCAGCAGGCCGCCTTCCCTGAGCCTATCTGTTTTTTTTTCTCCCTTACCTATTCTAGAGTTTTTTTCATTCCTTCCCACCGTCACTCATAGGGAATGGAAAAGGCATCTTTGGATTAATCGGTTTTTCTGTCCCCTGTTTATAATTCATAAGGTCTGTACCTTACTATGCTAAACACTATGAGATGACATATGTTGTGAATCTGCACTATATAAATAAATTTGAATTCAATTGAATTGTTGGCATTTTGGTAATAATTCAGAATAAAATTGAGTGGTCTATGAATAGTAAATTGTCTAAATGTATCTTTTTCTAAATGCATGTTTAAATCGTATGTATATGTGTAGTTTCATGCAACATATTAGCTGGATGACTGTGTGGTACACAAAGCAAAAGTGTAAGAGGTTAGTTTAATGATTAACTGTGGGAAGGGCACATTGACTATCTGTCTGTTTATCCAGTGACAACATGCTAAAAATCCACCCCTCCCTTTCCTGTATTTTTTCTGGCACTGATCATGAGGTTTCCAGTAAGCTATGTGTGTTGCACACACATTTTGGCTAGTGGCCAAATGCACCTGCTAGACAGGTATGTCGACCTAGTGTGTCTGTGTGTGCGTGCGTGTCGTATTGTTAGTGACTTGTCAGGAAGAAAACTGGTCTAACTCTACTGTTCAGACAGGGTTAAATCAGGCTTGTTGCAACTGACAATCATCATAGTGACAATAAATCATATATCACAAAGAGAATGTTTCAGTGAACTAAATACTAAAATGCTGCTGGTGCACCACAACTTGGAACTGAGCCAAGCCTTTACTGCCCACACCTGTAGCTGTTTTCAATGCTGTTAGGCAAACTGACAATAGAATATTGTAATTTTGCTTGCTGTTTGCTCAGTCTTACAATTCTACATGCATAAAATTGTTGCATTTTATTTTTGGCTAAGAAACAGGTGCCTATGACTGTTATTAGTCAAGAATAAAACTAGATCTGACATTGAAAAACAACAAACAGATTGAAACAAGGTCACGAGGGACTGAGTGGATACTACATTTAGCTAATCTTTAATTAGGAATTGCTAAAAGAAACAACTCACCCTTGTTATAACTTGTTTGACCTCGTGGTAAAAGAAGGAAAATCCCCACTGACCTAATGGCTTTATGAGTAAATGTGCTTGCATAATTTGGATATTCTATTTATTAACATATGTACTGTCAAAAAATGTAAAGTCTGCAAGTAGATTGAAACTGCCCCTTTTCTATGAAAACTGATACATTATGGCTGTGTACTGATGTATCTCAAAAAAGTAGAATATTGGGAAAAATTTTCTTATTTTCCATCAGTTATTTAGGAATGTGAAAATTCCATATATTCGTGACTTACTACAGTAAGTAATCGGTAAAATTTTAGAAGCAACTTTAGATTTGATAACAACAAAAAATGTAAAAAAAAAAAAAAAAAAAAGAAAACAAAAAACCCAGATTTTAAATTGTAGAATAGTTCTTTAACACCATGTATCTCTCAGTCTAGTTCAGTATATGTCACCATGGTCATGGAGAAGACAGCTGACTCGAAGGTTGTCCAGAAGACGATCATTGACACCCTGCACAAGGAGCCACAGAACGTCATTTCTGAAAAGGCTGCAGCCTGCTGTGTCCAAGCATATTCATTTAAAATCGCCTGAAATGGAAAAGTGTGGTAGGAAAAGGTATGCAAACAAGAGGCATGATCCACAGCCTGTAGAGGACTGTCAAGAAAAGTTGATTCAAGAACTTGATGGTTTCACAAGCAATGGACTGAGACTGATGTCATTGTATTAAGAGACAGATCAAGCCACTCTTGAACCAAACACATCAAGCTGGGCTGAGGATAAAAAGAAGTGGACTGTTGCTCAGTGGTCCAAAGTCCTCCTTTCACATGAAAGTCAATTTTGCATGTGATTTGGAAATCTAAATCCTACAGCATGGAGGAAAAGTGGAGAGGTGTAGAATCCACAGTGTTTGAAGTCCAGTGTAAAGTTTTCACAGTCTGTGATGATTTGGGTTGTCGTACCATCCACTACTGTTGGTCCACTGTCAAGTCCAAAGTCAGCACTGTTAGTGCTCAGTTTAGCTGCAGTTGAAAACAACACGTTTGTATTGACATGCCTTCTCAGTTTTGTCTCTGTGGTTGTGACCTGTCCATGAAATTCCCCGTCTTTGCCCTAAGTCAGCTGAGATAGGCTCTGGCCCCTCTATGACTTTCTACAAGATAAAGCATTGTATAATAAATAGATGGATAGATGAATATTCTAAATCCTCTGAGTCAATAGCACTGATGGTGACTGTAAGTGGGACTACTATTTTAATTGCTGACTACTCCTGGTAACATAACTCAAACAGAAGATACCAAAACTATATTCTGAAGATGGCCTATATCATGTTTCTGCTCTCAAAAGAGAAACATTTTTGCAACAACTGACAAAGGCGAGTAGAAGTGAAACTAGTCCTAAGGAACAGATTTTGTCTCTGTCGTAGTCCTAGATTTTTATGACTTGGCATTCATAGGTATCAGTATGATTTAGTTACCATGTTTATCACTTGCACTTTGATTAGTTTTTCTTTTCCATGTTTTTAGTGCTGATAGACTGTGAAGCTTACACTAAAAGCACTTTTGCATTTTTTTGTTTGTATTTGAACAGTTGGTCATATAACTTGTATACTATGTGTGCTACACAGTGTGTGCTACTATATGCTGACAAGATCAGACCACACATGTAAAAACTCAGTGGCAAAACAGGAAGTGCAAGATTTATTTCTATTTTAAAAAGCTGTAGAAACAATATGTCTCTTATTAAAAGAGTGAGATTCTCTCCACATACCATATATTTAGGACAAAGATTGATGGATAAAAAAGTAGATTAATCACATTCAAACAATCATGCTGGCAGCATACAACTGATTTCTGACTGATTCATTAAAAACTTTTTTACAGGAAAACAGATATCACATCATTTCACTAAGTTGCTCATCAACTACATGACGTAAACACACTTTATAATAAGTAATACTAATAGACATGTACTGCACATCATTATTGTGTTAATGTAAGTTCACATCTCCTACATTTCTATGTTCTATCTCTTTACACTGTGTACTCCACACTTGGTCCTAGATTCAGACCCACAGTTAGTTTTACACATGCCCTACCTTAGTCTTGTTTCCAACAATACAAAACAAAGCCACAGTAACAGATGAGGATGAGTCCTGCTTTAGTAAAGATTGGGAGTGATATTTGTACAACTGTAAATAGGTTGCTGTTGCTACGAGTGCTTGCAGAAGCTAACGATCATCTAAAATGATGTACACTAAAGTATTGCGCACATAGATTCTGTAGCGACAATCAAAAACACATGTAAAATATTAATATTGGTTCATAAAACCTACTAGAGCCAAAAACACTGGCTTACATTTTCTGCAACATCTCCCTTCTTAGAGGAAGTACATGTCTTAAACGTTTCAGACAGTAAGGGTTTCTTTTTTTTGGACAGTGCATATGGGTATTTGTAGTTCCTGCTCAACCACTCTGACAGGCTTTCTGCTTCCCTGCTCAGTTGATGAGTGATGCCTCATATGCCCATGCCAAGTTCCTCAGTCTTCCAGCCACTGGAGTTCTTCCCGAATTTGTATACAAGCCTCCTGCCGTCGACACGCTCCAGGATCTCCCTTTTATAGTAATACCTGCAGGTGGAGAAAGATCAGTCAGGAATGTTTAACACCCAGCCTGAAGAGTCCGCTTTACCAAAGTCTGCATTTAACTGATTCAAAGCACTTGTTTGTGAATGTCAAAAGTGGCTACCAGTCTCCTTTATAATATTAATTTATTGGTGCAAGGAAAGGATTAAAGGAGCACTTCACCAATTTTACATGTCATGGACTTTTGTGGCCCTAGATGAGCTTTGTGAACTGAACCAGTAGAGACAACTCTGATAATATCACACTGATTTAAACAGATCAAATTTAGAGAAAGCCTGTATTACAAATTTACAAACTTGTGGTGATCATGGCCCCTTACCAACAAGGTAAAGTTGCATTGTCTGTTATAGCTGCGTTTGTTGAAACATGTGGAACACATGTCTCTTTTTATGTTTTAGGGCTTGCCACAATGCCAGTGTCTTAAACTTCCAAACCACATCTCAATAATAACTAGCAAATTAGGTTCAGGCAGACACAGATGAACATTACTGAAATAGCTGCAATTCCAAAATCCTCTTCATTAGCTGCTTCATGAATTTACCTCATGGCACGGCTCAGTTTTTCATATGTCATGCTGCTGTTTTTCTTCTTCTGTCCCCACATCTGAGCCACAGCCTCCGACTTGAGGAACTTAAAAATACCCTCGCGGCGGTCCTCCCACTTCATCAAGCCCTGGTTCCTCTCTGGGTGGATCAGAATGTCCCTGATAAACTCCCACAGGTGAGTGCCACGAGGTGCTGCAGACAGTGGTGCAAAAGAATCTAAATATGTTTTTGCATATGCAAGGACGTATTAGCATGAGCATATAAAGTAAACCAAAATGGATTTGTGGCCTGACATTAATGCAAAACAATGCAAAGGAGAATCTATAAAACAACTCAGCACTGTTCAGGTGCAGCTGGCTATTGTACAGTATTTTGCGTGATGAATAACGCAGGATGATGATTCTTCAAACATTGCCTCACCATGTTTATTTTTCTTTGGGTTGTCACACATACTGCTGCCGTGCTCTCGGCTGACTTTAGGAGGACGCCCCCGTGGTCGCTTCAATCGAGATTCGTCTTTTTCTGTTTTGATGTGCGCTTCTATCAACACAACAGGTAATTATTGGACATTTATTTAAACTCATTGACACCGCTGGGACTGGAACAACAAATACTGAGTTGCTTTGCGTACTCACTTGAGATCAGAGGGTAGGAGAACTCAGGTTCTGATTCACTGCTTCCAGATTCTGGAGAACCAATGCTTGCAAAGCCAAACATGCCACCTGAACACATGCAAGATATGTTTCAGATATACCAAATTCTAGAAACTGAGAGGCAAACAACTTGAGCAAGGTTTGTAAAGATGAGAATGAAATATTCACTGTTTGAGGAGGAGCTGTACTCGCTGTCAGACTGATTATCAGACAGGTACTCAGTGTCTCCCAGAGGTGTCATGGGTTCCATGGTCAGACTGGTCAGATCATAATCATTCTGGCAGTCAAACTCTCTCTTGTTGATCACTTCTTCTGCTGTAGGTAGTAGGTAACATCATTAGCTTATTGTTTTCCACAAATGTGTCAGGATGTAACATCTCTTTACAATATTACCTTGGCCAATACGAATGGTGCTGAGTAAAGGGAAGCTTAGGTTGTCCAGGAAGTTGTCAAGGAGCTGACAGGTCTCGTTTAGCTCTGGTCCTGACAAGTTTTGCAGCTCTGGGAAGAAAAGACAAAAGGAGATGGAAAAAGAGAATGTCTTATCCTTAAAATATTTAATTTATTTATTTCATTATTTTAATTTAACCCAACTGCTCTACATGCTTTAAACTTCCCCATGGGACAAATTAAGTTTTGTTTTGAATTGAATAAACATTTTCATCCAGAAGAGAGCAGAACTCAAAAAAGTTGAACGACATCTGGATATGTTTCAGCTGTGAGATTCCATAAATCAATCATACATAACTGATGCAGCTTACCATATTTGGTCTTGTATTCCTGCAGACTCAGGTGGAGGTGTGGGCCAAGCTGCAGGCCAAAGACCTCAGTCATCTGGTCCTGGCTCATCTGGCAGAGGGTCAGGCCATCCATGACACAGTAGTCCAGACTCAAGATGCTAGCATCAAACTTGGTGCTCTCTACATGGTCACTGATCCACTCTAGAACATGATCTGCTGTCCAACAGTGAGGGTTGATCTGCCTGTACCACTGACCTGCAAAGTGACAACCAGGAATTACTTGATATTCTTCAGAGAATGGATGGTGTGTATAGGTTATGATTCATCTGTACTCTAGTTGTATAAGTCAGCATTAGCTTGGGCAGCTATAAACAGCAGTGCATCACAGACATGGTATATTTTCATATAAAACCTTCATCTTATGTACATCTCATTAAGGTAAAATGGTTTACTGTGATCTATAACAAACCACACAAACAACATGTCAGCACTTGCCTCCTAAGTTTACTGCAACACGTCTACCTATTGAGCTATCTGTGGTGTGGACTGATACTAGCCTGAATAATCACCTTGTCAGGATTTTGTCTCTATGGTCAGACAAAAGAAGCCAATGAAACAGTTTCGACTATGAGTTTGCAGCATTCTTCTGTTTGATGGTTGTACCAAGTTACACATTGGCAGCCTGGTAAATAATTAAGCTGGCAGTGGATAAATGAGGTCAAAGTAAAGTTGAGCGGGCTATTGGTCCAACTGGCTGAGGTCTGATATAAAGGATCATGTTTACTGTGAGATTAGTCTTCAGCTGAAACTACCAGGTAACTTAGACTGGTCGATAATGGTTAACAGAGGCTCCAGGGGACCTTGGGCTAAACATATTTAATTTATTTGGGCACACACAGATCACACACACACAGGATTTTAAAGCAGTGACAAAGCAAAAGTTTCACACCAGCAGAGGAGGTTGCACTCACCACTTATGACAGAGTTGGATGCTGCGTTGTTGAACTGGAGGGTGTTGATGCTGGGCAGCACATTAAGCTGTTGTGGCAGGACATCAGGCAAGCCAGTCTGATACATGGTAAGGTTGGCATGAGTCAGGATACTGCTGAGGCACGGTGATGACATTTAGACGCTGAGAAAAATAGAATGTACTTATTTAAACACAGTACAAAAACAAGCAAATGGAAAAGTGCTGCTTTTAATGTGTTTACCTGATTACAGCACACGTCACAATATGATGAGAAAGTATGATGCTCCAGAACAATCCACGGTGAAGCTGTTTAATTTTCACAGTGCTCTCCTCTGACTATTCTCTATGTAATCTCTGTCTCTGAGGAAAAGATACACCTGCTGTATTTATCCACCTATGAAGTTTTATACCTCTGTAAAGGAGTGAGGGATGGACTCAGGTGATTCAGGGGAATTCCACCTGAAAGTGGCCACACCTCCTTCTCTGCTTTCCTTAGAACTCGATCAACAAAACAAGCCTGTCCTGCTTTTTGTGCTAAGCCCTTTTCTATCTCTTTCACACCATCAGTTAGAGTTAAATTATATTCTCATTAACATTAACATGGTTACCATTTATAGGTTTGCTTTACACTCAAGTTTAGATTGCAGTGCAATAATGTGCTGGATGATTTTACTACAAATTTTACTACATATACCTAAACTATTTTGTCAAACATGCCTTCTAGTTTTTTTTTTTATCTCAATAATTGCTGATATTGTAGTTGTATTTCTAGAGTTTGTAGTTTCTAAAACAATACATGTAGCAGTGTATACTCAAAATAAAATACCTGTTTTTCTTCTTCTACTCTGTTCTATTAGTCTCAAACAAGTGCTCTTATTTTCACAAAGTATTGTCTAACACCAAGTAAAACAAAGTAAGAATTTCCATGTACAATGCAATTGTTTTTGATCTGACTTGGCTTTATCATAGTTCCATGACGCAGACACCTTTCACTCCTACAAAAACGGGGTGTGGAGAGTATAGTTGACACCGGTTTGCAGATGGTCACAATTTCTAAAAATAGATGCACACAGTTTGCATACCTGGCGAATGGCTGACTGTGTGCACTGGTTGTCTTATCAGTTTTAACAGACCTTACCAAGAGTGATAAAAGAACTTTATCAAGCTTCTTTGTATTCCACTGTGCTTAGTTACTTCCTGATATGTATAACGCATACAGCCAGTCAGAAAGGCTCATATTTACAAGCTTATACGTCAACATATATTCAAGACAGATCAAAAGAAAATACATTCACATAGTCTAACATGGTTGATAGCAAAGCACATCTCCATCTGCATGTGCTAAAAAAAAAACTCAAAACTGACCCTTTGTGTTTGCTGAATGATGTCAGTCTGTGTATTTAGTATCCTGTGACTTGCACCTCTTCTAACTTACTTTATCCCTGATTTCAGTCTCTGTGCCACATTCGATTGGAATGACTGAGATATACCATACCAGCTCATAATCTACCAGTGCAATATGCTGCTTAGATAACAGCCACTGCCTTTGGCTCAATTTAGGTTACCCACAGTGCACAAGATGACTATGTTTATATGCAGGTTTCCTCTTTTTCCATGCGAACAAACAAGGAGGGCAGAAAAAGCATCCATACGTCCATTATCTATACAATACTTAATCCTTATTTAGGTAGCAGGGGGATGGATTCTATCCCAGCTGACTTAGTGTAAAGGCAGGGGACACCTGGACAGGTCACCAGTCTATCACAGGGCTACACAGAGAGACAGTCACACTCACATTCACACCTACAGGCAATTTAGAATCACTAATTGATCTCAGCATGTTTTTGGACTGTGGGAGGAAGTCAGAGTACCTAGAGAAAGCCCACGCATGCACAGGGAGAACATGCAAACTGCATGCAGAAAGATCCCAGGAAGGCCAGGACGTGAACCGGGTAACTTCTAACTGCAAGACAACAGTGTTAACCACCGCAGCTGCAAAAAAAACAACCCCACACAGCATTAAATTTAAAAAAATGAACACCAAGTTCTCTGGGTTGAGACACTTTTGTAATAAAAAATGTGTAATGCAATAAGTCTCCTCATCCTTATCACTAGTCCTGAGGGAAATCTGAAAAACACCAGCATATATGTATTTTTTTTTTACTTCGGTCTAATTAAATTTCTAATTAGATTGTATATAAAAGCCTTATAACAATGAGTCAGTTGAGGGTAATGCTTACAAACTCATTCTGAGCTGTATTCAAATGTGATGCAATAGAAATTGCGACATCTGTTTCAGTAATAGTAGTATTAGGAAGCCTCTTCTTTATGTGTTTAGAACACATAGAGCTGGGTCCTGGTACAGGAACCTCCAGCAGGAATGAACTCTCTTTACACTTTTTTGTACTGATTGTTTACATCCTCAGCACTTTGCTGAGATAAACCTAAGGGGAAGCAACCTGAAGAGGGAATGTTGATACTAATTGTATCCTTACAATGAAACACACCTTATATTACAGTGCAAACTGTGCTCAAGGAGTTTGTTCACTTGTCATGTTACACAATGTGACCTTCAGGTTTTCTGTACTGGAAACTAAGAATGAGCCTTGATGTGGGTTTCTGCTGATATCTGCTGAATAATGATCAACTACCAACATTTGTCTTAAACCGTCTGCTGCTGCTACCGTAGAAAATACACTGATGTAATGTTAGTGAAATCATTCAGGCAGTCAACGCTTACAGCCGCAAGATTTTGAAGCTCAGAGTTTGTGGAAATTAGTTAGCAGAGCATTACTAAGGTCCCACACTGATGCTCTTTTACAGAGTCACACAACTTTATTACAATACTGACATATTTGTCTGTGAAACATTCAGCGGTAGAATAAATACGTTAAGGCATGCAATCCATCACAGTGTCACAGGGTTTATTTAAATTCCCAATAGTCACTGGTTTTTAAACTCCTCTGAAGCTTTTTGAAAGTTTTCACAATAAAAACAAATGCAGATAACATACATACAGCAAAGACAACTACTACAGCAAACAACATAAAGGACAACAAGGGAGCTGTATCCTCTACATCTAAAGAAAAAAGTTTTGTGAATTGTGTTTGTTAAAATAAATTTGTTCCACGGTTGCAGTAGCAAGCATTTCTTTACTGAAGTGCGATGATTATAGGGGCTTCAACTATAGGTCAACAAGCCTTTTAACTTATTTTGCATGTGAGAACCACAAGTTTGCTTTTATCATTGTCATACAGAATCTATGGCAAGATGTGTTTTTGTTGAGAGTCTGCCTAAAATAAGACCCAGGTAACAGCTAACTGGCGACTAAACTGCATCAACAATCTAGATTATCAATGTGTGGAACCATTAGGCACTGCTATTAGAAGGGAATTTACATAACTCAAAATCTATCTTCCACCTGGATCTGCTGTCTTACAATCAAGGTCAAATATCATGAGCTGTTACTCAGAGGAAGATGAACCACTAAAAATGGGCAGATGGTGATGTGGGCACACATTTTTTTCTATAATCACATTTAGCGTTAGCCTTTGGAATGTGTTTTAGCCAGCAATGACCAGTGAACCTTCATGTGTTTTTTTTTTTTTTTTTTCCCCAGATTTCACAACATTGTTCACACCCAGTTTCCCCAGCAGGCTGGAGGAATGCAGCCCTGCAGGTTTTCTGCTTCCTGAAAACTCACCAGCTTTCTTGGCCTGGGGACTAAGACCCAAATAATTTCATCACTTGTAATTCATGCTGTGTTTTTCTCCACCCTCCATTACTTTTCTACACCTGGGCTATTGCTAAAGGCTGGGGATTTCCACAGATACTGTTTGTGTGCATTGAAAAAACTGAACGAGTGACACTGATGAACAGTGTTGTATTAAATATATAAATCAATACAAAGGTGTGTCTGTGTGTTTCTGAGCAAAAGAAGGAAATATCAAAACTCAAATATTTCTACTGATGTAAAATTCAGAGTGAGATGTCATCAATATGGCACAAAATAGAGGGAAACAGAACATAAACTGTATAAAGCAAAAACCCTCAAAAAGGATTAGTGAGGAAAAATTAAGCTTCTACTCAACCTAAAGACCAACTTTTAATCAACTTTGAGTCACATCTGAGCTCTTTCGAAGACAATTTACTGCCCAAAAAACATACTGTAACCAAGTGGCTAATTACTCTAATTACACCCCCTCCTCCACCCCCTCACTCCCCAATTAGGTGCTCTAAGCAAAGTGCCCAGTGCTGAGGATGTGAACAATCAGTACAAAAAAAAGTGGAAAGAGAGTGTATTCCACGCTCTATCCAGTGTAAATTCAGCTTTTCACCCTGGAAACAAGTCCACAAGTTGTTGTTTATATGCTGGAAGATACATTCCGAGCATAATAAGCACTCAACAACATGGCTGAGCATTTCCATCTTGAAAGTGCAATATATCAAAGACAGTCTCAAAACCCCAGATTCATACATGACAAACCTAAGAAACCGATCCTGTCAGCTTGCAGGGTGGGGCTTTCTTATCATTATACTTCCTCAGAATGAATTTCCAGTTTGCACACGTATGACTGCGTTGCTCCAGCATTAAAACTTGCCATTGAGTAGCTTTGTGTTTTAACAGAATTATAGGAGTTTATGTGATCAGGCTGGAGCAAACAGGGAGAGGTGTGTAGCAATCTGTATATTGTAGAGGAGAAAACAGTGCTGAGTTATATCTAAGCCATCTGAGGACAAGGAGAGATGGTTTTCTTGAAAAAAGCAGCATTTAAGTATGTAGCTTTGTTAGGCTAGTAGCAGAGCACAACAGTAAACTCAGGAAACATACACCATGTCAGAGCAGAAGACTCACAGGTTTTTGACATTTTCTGACAATTATGGCCAAAACATACTATTTCCAACTGTTTTACAACTTCTTAAAAAAAATTATGGATATCATTGCACAACCAAAATCAGTCACAAATATATAGCAAATGTGCTTTTTTTTCACTTTTTTGAACCTTTATGACAACTTTGCAACCTAAGATCATGAAGTGCTGGGTCTCAGGTTCATAGCTACTGGTTCCTTGGATGGTTGGACGTTTCATTCCGTCTGCAGTGTGTATACCTACCAAAAATAGCTTGAGAAAAGACAAACCAGGAACAAGAAATGGTGTTGGGGAGGCAAGTCGGATCTGGGATCTGTTACCACAGGGCACTTTCAGAGGCCATACCTGGCAGGTCAGAGCATGTAAAGGACCAGCAACATATTAAACAGGTCTGACCAAAATGCTGCCCATCAGTGTACACACCATGGCAAGAAAATGGATTTGAAACCTTTGAAATCACCTGTGACCTGTTTCAGAAAACACTTCCAACAAACTCTGAGTTTAAACCTGAAATGTGGAGTGACTAATTCTGAGGTTTTGATTTCAGAACAAGTGAAAAGAATTAGTTTAATCAAACATGGGTTAAAATAACCTCGAGTAAAGCATATGCATGAGAAGATAAAAGGTCCTCATCAATGGAACACAGATAATAAGAGTCACTATGGCAACGCGATTTAAAAAAAGCCAGATCATCCTGTTTCGCCCCAGTGGGGTTAGAAATCACACCAGGAAACCCTAAAACATGTCAAATTAACTGATTAGTGCTTGAGGTTTCACAGCTTCATAAATAAATAAATTATTGCTTTGACTGATAGCTTCTGTGGAATTCTCCTCTAACGTGCAGTGTGTGGATCTGTGACTCAGGAACTCAAACCTGCACAAGATTCTGCAGGAAAAATGCTCAGAGTTTCTAGTGTTACACAGAACACTCACATTCTCTCTCCCTCATGCATGCAGACACACACACACACACACACGCACACACACACACACACACACACACACACACACACACACACACACAAAAGAAAAAATAAAACAAACACGGTGCAACAAAGAGGATATCATATGAACATTAAAGGGCTGAAAATACATCCAAGCTGCGTCATATAGTCTCTCCTCTGACGATTTCTCCAGAAAAAGGAAATACCATTTCTGACACTTTATTCAGTCTGCAAGCTTCAGCTAAGGAGGAGGAAACACAGAGATTTAATCAAAGACGACCTGCCAGTGAAAAGGTTAGCGTCTTGGAGTATGTTGCTGTATTAAATGACCCCAGAATTAAGCTGAACTTGCTTTGTAAAAGTAAAAAACCCCGAGTCAACTAAATCCACTTTCTGCAACACATGCCTCACAGACGGTAAAGCACTACTTGACTCTAGTGATAGTGTATTATATCATATATTATGTATGCATTCACTTTAACTGAAGCCTGTACAATTTATGAAATCAAACATGTCATTACTGCGTTGTTAAGCTTTGGGTCAATTTACGTCACTCTAGCTGTTGGATATGCTGTCACTACACTGATAGCTGACTGAGACGTACTGACATCAGAAAGTGAGCTCCAGAACAACATTTGGGATGTATGCCTATCAGTGTCATTTGTCTATGTAGTATATAATGGTTTTCAAAACAACTGTCCTTTCTGATAAAGTGGTGTTTTTGTGCACTCTAGTGGCACAACACTGTTACTAGGTGGACTAGGTTTAAGGTGTGCATGTACACTATATTGACCTCCCTCCAAATAATTGAACTAACATGTTCCAATCACTTCTATAGTCACAGGTTTAAAAAAAATCAAGCACCTATGCATGTAGACTGCTTATACAAACATTTATGAAAAAATGAGTTGCTCTCCGGAGATCAGTGAATTCAAGTGTGGTGCTGGGACAGGTTGCCACCAGTGCAATAAGTTCGTTTGTGAAATTTCCTCAATACTATATGTTCTGTGTTCAACTGTTAGTGGTATTATAACAAAGTGGAAGCACCTGGAAACAACAGCAAATGGTAGACCACGTAAAATCACAGAGCGGGTCAGCGGATGCTGAGGCACACAGAGCACAGAAATCACCACCGTTCTGCAGCTACAGACCTCAAACTTTGTGTGGCCTTCACATGAGCTCATGAACAGCAGATGGAGAGTTTCATGGAATGGGCTTCAATGGCTGAGCAGCTGCATCCAAGCCTTACATCACTGTTACGACCTAGGAGTCAGCTAGGTGCAACAAAAAGAATCAGATGTCATTGGTTAGGGTAAAGTAATTTTAATGCTTAATGACAAAATTAACATGAAAGAATTGTGATAATACAAAGAAAACAGGGCTGGTGGATGCTGCTAAAATAAAGAACCAAACGGAGGCTAACAGACTTAAACAAGCTGAAGAAAAACATTACAACTAACTCCTTAGCCAAACTTAAACACAATAGCACCCATAACCACAAAAAGAAACTAACACAAGAAGTGCTTCACAGCACATGTTAACACACAGGACAAGAAGTAACTCTACACTAAGTTGAACAGCTGCCAACAGAAGTTACAACACACACGTACATGTAATGTCTTCAGTAAGTCAGCTGCTGCTAACTGGAGCCGATAAGTTGACAGCAACTAATTGAAGTTGCAATAGACACAAACACACAGACACAAGAGGCAACAGGGTCACAGACCCCGGTTTGAACATA